>NC_030809.1:36532614-36835644 GCF_001704415.2 Capra hircus | reverse complement strand
ATAAAGGTCCCTTATTCATGCAAAAATACCTGCTGCTGCCAGCTTTAATCAGAGTCTAAAAGGCATGGTCTTCTGGCAGCTGCTCCTATATGTGGAGAATAAAATAGCGGATGACAGCTTCTGGCTTTGGAAGCCTCTGGCAGTTACAGGTCCTTTCAGTAGAGTCCCAGTGTTGATTCCTCTTCTACTGGTATCCAATCAGCAGTATTACTAATGCTTACTATACCACAGATGACTGGAAAAGGTTCATATGGGTAAACGTAAATGTTGCAAACCACCAGAGAAAATCTGGCAGCAGTTAATAAGAAAACTATCGTTAGTCTGCTCCAAACCCACACTCCTATACTCTTTGTGATCCTGAGATTGAGATGGTGCAAATCACTTCTCCTTTCCAGCTGGCTCTTGGTTGAGCTTTCCTAATAGGGGGCTTAGAAGAAATCTGGAAGGGTGGATGAAAGAAAAAGAGTTTGCTTTTTCCTATTTGCCTTCCCTTTCTGTTAGCATTTCTTCTCTTCCATTCCCTGGCTGCATCACCCAGCCTCGTTTCCAGTTTTTTCTCAGTTCTCAGTACCACCCTCATCATACTCATCAGAGCTGGGTGGCTGATGCACGATTTCAGAAGTCTTAGTATGAACTCCAGAGCATCCCTACTCCAAGATTCTGTGTTTTGACAACCCTAATCATATTCTTTTGCTCCCCTAGCTCCAGCAGCAGTAGCTGCTTCCTGTAGTTGCTAGCTCAGTGTTGCTTTGTTCATCCTTTTTGACTTTGTGTGTGTGTGTTTGTGTGTGTGTGTGTTTTGTCACTCAGTCGTGTCCGACTCTTTGCGATCCCATGGACTGAGACCCACCAGGCTCCTCTGTCCACGGGATCCTCTAGGCAAGAATACTGGAGTGGGTTGCCATTTCCTTCTCCAGGGGATCTTCCCCATCCAGGGATTGAACCCAGGTCTCTTGCATTGCAGGCAGATGCTTTACCATCTGAGCTACCAGGGAAGGCTTTACTGTCCTTCAATAACTATAAACCCAATTCCTTATATTAATGACATTTTCTCAGACTGTATTAAAACTAATGCAGCAGTTATATTAAAATGTCCAAATAGACAGATGCACAAGGCCAGTAGTCTATAATGGAAAGTTAAACACTTTTCTAGGGTGTGAAGGTGGAACTCTAGTACTGTGCTATATATATGAGTGTGAATGTGTCTATGCAGGACCTAGTGAGTGAGAACAAGGCTGTTTATCTAAAGAGCTAAGGAACTTGGGAAATCATGGCAGGTACATTAAGAACCTAAGGATTTTTAAGATGGGAAAATAGCCCATCTGCTAACCTCATCCTGTAGCACCAACTGTAAACTACAGCAGTAGAAAAGAAACTTGGATTCTATTAGCTAAACAAAATAAAATAAAAATTATAAGATAACCACAGAAAGAACAAAGGCTCTCTCTATCTGCCATGTTTGTAGGCTATTGTTCAGTCACTCAGTCGTATGTGACTGTTTACAACCTATGAACTGCAGCATGCCAGCCTTCCCTGTCCTTCACTGTCTCCTGGAGTTTGCTCAAACTCATGTCCATTGAGTCATTGGTACCATTCAACCATCTCAACTTCTGTTGCCCCTTTCTCCTCCTCAGTCTTTCCCAACATCAGGGTCTTTTTACGATGAGTCAGCTCTTTGCATCAGGTGGCCAAAGTACTGGAGCTTCAGCTTTAGCATCAGTCCTTCCAATGAATATTTAACATTGATTTCCTTAAGGATTGACTGGTTTGATCTCCTTCCTGTCCAAGGGACTCTCAAGATTCTTCTCCAGTGCCACAATTCAAAACCATCAATTCTTTGGCGGTCAGCCTTCTTTATGGTCCAAATCTCACATCCATACATGACTACTGGAAAAATGATAGATTTCACTATATGGACCTTTATTGGCAGAGTGACTTCCCTGCTTTTTAATACACTGTCTAGTTTTGTTAATCTTCCCTGGTGGCTCAGATGGTAAAGAATTCTTCTGCAATGCAAGAGACCTGGGTTCAATCCCTGGATCAGGAAGATGCTCTAGAGAAGGGAATGCAGCCCACTCCAGTATTCTTAGCTGGAAAATCCCATGGAGAGAGGAGTCTAGTGGTCTACAGTCTATAGGGTGTCCATGGGGTTGCAAAGAGACAGACATGACCAAGTGACGAACACATTCACCCTAGATTTGTCAAAACTTTTCTTCCAAAGAGCAAGAGTCTTTAAATTTCATGGCTGCAGTCACTATCTGCAGTGATTTTGGGGCCCAAGAAACAAAATAAGTCACTGTTTCCATTTTTCCCCATCTATGTGCCTTGAAGTGATGGCACTGGATGCCATTATCTTAGTTTTCTGAATATTGAATTTTAAGCTTGTTTGCTCTCCTCTTTCATCCTCATCAAGAGACTCTTTAGTTCCTCTTGTCCTTCTGCCATAAGGGTGGTGTTATATGCATATATGAGGCTGTTAATATTTCTCCTGGCCATCCTGATTCCAGCTTGTGATTCATCCAGCCCAGCATTTTGTGTGATAGACTCCACATAGAAGTTAAATGAGCAGGGTGATGACATACACTCTTGACATACTCCTTTACCAATTTGGAACTAGTCCATTGTTCCATATCTGGTTATAACTTTTGCTTCTTGACTTGCATACAGGTTTCTCAGGAGGCAGGTAAGGTGATCTGGCATTCCTATCTCTTGAAGAATTTTCAACAGCTTATTTTGATCCACACAAAGGCTTTAGCCTAGTCAATGAAAGAGAAGTAGATGCTTTTCTGGAATTCTCTTGCTTTTTCTATGATCCAGTGGATGTTGGCAATTTGATCTCTGGTTTCTTTGCCTTTTCTAAATCCAGCTTTTCATCTGGAAGTTCTCAGTTCACATACTGTTGAAATCTAGCTGGAAGGATTTTGAGCATTAACTTGTTAGCACGTGAAATGAGTACAGCAATTGTACAATAGTTTGAACATTCTTTAGTATTTCCCTTTTTTGAGATTGGAATGAAAACTGACCTTTTCCAGTTCTGTAGCCACTGCTGAGTTTTCCAAATTTGCTGGTACATTGAGTGCAGTACTTTCATATCATCATCTTTTAGGATTTGAAGTAGCTCAGCTGGAATTCCATCACCTTCACTAGTTTTGTTCATAGTAATGCTTCCTAAGGCCCACTTGGCTTCACACTCCAGGATATCTGGCCCTAGGTGAGTGACCACACCAGCGTGATTATCTGGGTCATTTTTTGTAAAGTTCTTCTGTGTATTCTTGCTAACTCTTCTTAGATCTTTTGCTTCTGTTAGTTTCATACCATTTTTGTCCTTTATTGTGCCCATCTTTGCATAAAATGTTCCCTTGGTAAATTTTCTTGAGATCTCTAGTCTTCCCCATTCTATTGTTTTCCTTTATTTATTTGCATCATTCACTTAAGAAGGGCCTCTTACCTCTCCTTGCTATTCTCTGGAACCCTGCATTCAATTTGCAGGAGGCACAGGCTAAGGCCCAAAATGCAAGGTAGCCAAGGCAGGAGTGGAAGAAAAGAGCTTTAGTTTATTTCTAGTAATCATCCCGTTTGCGCTATTGCCTTGGAAGGAACAGTGCGTTCTTTACCTCAGAAGTAGGCAGGGACAGTCCAAACCAGTAGGGCCTCTGCACAACATCAGGAAAGTTGAAGAATATCAGAGAAATAGGAGGTAAAGAAAATACATATGGATTGAATGGCATTGAAACATGTATACTATCACGTAAGAAACGAAGTGCCAGTCTATGTTCCATACAGGATACAGGATGCTTGGGGCTGTTGCATGGGGATGATCCAGAGAGATGATATGGGGTGGGAGGTGGGAGGGGGATTCAGGATTGGGAGCTTGTATACACCCGTGGTGGATTCATGTCAATATATGGCAAAACCAATACAGTACTGTAAAGTAAAATAAAGTAAAAAAAAAAAAATAAAAAGAAAATACATATGGATTGAGATGGCAGCTTCCCGCATTCATTTACGTTCCCTCTCCTTACCCTTAGGCTTAATGGATTACAAATCTAAGAGGATGGCCTTACCCTAGTGCTGGTTTTTAAAAGAAGAAAATAAGATGAAACTTGAGGGGAGTAGTTGCTTGCGATGCAGGAGCAAATAAACATGAAACATGGTGGTTCTATCAAGCCCAGGACTCTCTATCCTAGAAAACAAGTGCAATAACTATAAAAAGAGATAATGATAGGTTCTACCTCACAGTGTTGTTGTGAGGATTGAATACATTAATTTATGTAAATCATTTGGAAAAATTCTAAGAATTATTTTAGCAGTCCCTGTTATTACTATTACAATGTTTTTACTTTTGGAGTATTTTTAGAGTATGTGTATCGGTGAAAAGGATTCCTGCATATTCAATGTATAATCTAAGTATTATACTAAGTAGTACTTTATATTGATTATCCCACTTAATCCTCACACCAGTTATTTGTGATTGTTTTTCGCCCATTTTATAGGTTACAAAGTTTATGTAGTTAACCCACAGCAATAAAATTACAAAGAGGTGGTTCAAGGTGAGTGCTATGATTGCTCATAGCTAAGAGAGACTCCATCCAATTGTGGACAATTAGCATTATTGACCCCGATTATTACACATATTTGTAACCTCTTATCGCTAAGATAATTTTCCTAAGGTCTTAGCCTGGGCTAGTTCGTGCATAGTGGGATGCCCTTTTGTTAGTAACCTTGTTTATCTTAAAATAGTTTCATTAGTTTACATTTCTCAGGCATCATTCCTATGAGAAAGCATTTTTCTAGAAGATGGTAAAGAAAGTGGCACCATTTAATTAATGCCAGAAGAGCTGAAAGGGATCACCTATGTAAAATTTGATGTTTATTTTTTATTTGGAGGATAATTGCTTTACAATGTTGTGTTGGTTTCCGCAGTACAACAATGAGAATCAGTTATAAACACTGTTGTTCAGTCATTCAGTCATTTCTGAATCTTTGCAATCCCATGGACTGAAGCACCCAAGGCTTCCCTGTCCTTCACTACTTCCCGGAGTTTGCTCAAACTCATTTCCATGGAGTCAATGATGCATCCAAGCATCTCATCCTCTGTCCCCACTTCTCCACCTACCCTCAATTTTTCCCAGCATCAGGGTCTTTTCCAATGAGATGGCTCTTTGTATCAGTCTTCCACAGAATTCTATCCATGGAGGACAAAGACTTTCATGACTCTTGGGTCTCATCTGAAAGAAGTTTATCATGTTTGACCACTCATGCCTGTATAAATCAAGAATGTCCTAAAGTCAAACCAGAGCATTTTGCAATGATTCTCCAAAAAAGAGAGTACATAGTGCATTTCAGAGTCCATTTCTTAAATTGTGATTTGATTAATGAGATCTTCAAAATCTTGAGCATAAGGATCACTGGTATTTTCAAATGGAGAAAAATATCATAGTCCACACAATCTTTTTCATCTATTCAGAAAGCTTGCACTCTTTGGCAGTATGAAAACTATGAATAAGCTTAGGAATATGCTGTCCTTAGTCACTCACGATTCTTAACACATACTTAAATAGTTGATTTTTTACATAGTTACATAGTAACTTTTTTATCTATCATCATGAAGAAAGGCAGAAAACTTGTTTTATGTATGATGAGGTGTGGATTTCAGTAGTCAAGCTAATTCAGCATTGGGTGGAATATACTATCCATTCAAGCAGCTTTAAATATATGTTGTTTATTTTAAAATGGCAAAAACAGATAAACTTGCATATTTTGGGTCTAAAAAAATGTTGTTTGGCAAAAAATATCACCTGCTAGTTAATATTTTATTTTTATATGGGCTAATAGGTAGATTTTATTCTGAAGAGTCTTGCTTTGCAGAGCAGATCAAAAGATGATTAAGGGACTTCTATGGTGGCCCAGGGGTTAAGAATCCACCTGCCAATGCAAGAGACATAAGAGATGTGTGTTCAGTCCCTAAGTGAGGAAGATCCCTTGGAGGAGGGCATGGCAACCCACTCCAGTATTTTAATCTGGAGACTCCCAGGGACAGAGGAGACTAGTGGGCTTTAGTCCACAGGGTCACAAAGAGTCAGACACAACTGAGGCAACTTAGCATGCAATGCAGGGGACATGGGTTTGATCTCTGGCCCAGGAAGATCCCACATGCCACAGGGCAATTAAACCTGTGAGCCACAACTACTGAGCTTGTGTGCTGTAACCACTGAAGTCTGCGATCCCAGAGGTCATATTCTGCAATAAGAGAAGCCTCAGCAATGAGAACATGAGTACTGCAGCTAGAGAGTAGTCCCAACTTGCTGCAATTAGGGAAAAAGACTGAGCTCAGCAACTAAGACCCAGCAGAGCAAAAGAAGAAGAAAAAAAAGAACCAAAATCTCTCATTGTTGAAGAACAAATTCATATGAACAAATTCATATTGCATTGTCTACCCTATATTGCTTTTTTTTTTTACACTTTTTAATTTTGTATTGTGATATAGCCAGTTAACAAACAAGGTTGTGATAGCTTCAGGTAAACAACAAAGGGACTCAGCCATACATATATATGTAGCCATTCTCCTCCTATATTGCTTTTTTTTTTTTTTTACTTCTGTGAGACCAAATATCTCTAAATAGTTCTCAATAAGAAGTTTAAATCATGATCATTTGTAGGGCAACATATAAATAAAAAAATATATTATTAGAGTGAGTGAAGTAAATCAGAGGAGCAAGACCACATGAACCAATTGAAACCACTTCACATTTCAATATCCTTCCACAAACTAAAAATATCAATGCAGAAGAAAATAAATAATTCAAAAATAAATTTTGCAGGTTGACAATAAATCACTTGCTATTTAAAGTAAAAGACAGAAGTTTTTAAGCTAAAGAGAAAATTGCTCTTCCAGCACTAAAAGATGTTTATCAGAATGTGACAGGACAGGGGTTACACATTTAAATATAACAAGATTAGGCTTTTGATTCTCAAAGTAGAAAGAACATGTTCAGCAGGAATAGTTTTTATGTTGCCTACTGGGCTGATTTAGAATCAATTCTATTATCTTTGGCATCAGCTGTGGTTCAGAGATTAGAGATTCTTAGTTTGAAAAAAAAAAAAAAGAAGCACTGGCTTTTAAAAATTTTATTGTTGGTAAAATGCAACCTTCTATAGCTTTTATTATACAAAGACTTCACCTAATTTTAGTTAACTTTAATATAAGATGTAATTTTTAAGCTTGACTTTTTAGTATTTGTGTTAGATATAAAAATCCTATTAAGAAAAATTTTAAATAAAAAGCCATTTATTATTTTAAAATATATATTTATTTTCCATTATTTTCTAATACCTAGTGTTTAATTTTTGTTTAGTAAAAGAAATTTAAAGAAACAGTTTAAATCTGAACGGCTTATTTTTCTGGGCAATATTTTAATACTTCATTTTTATCCTGTAAAACATATGAAAATATATAATGCAAATGAACGTTTACTCTAAGGTCATATTTCTCTCTTTCTCTAATAATTTGACTAGCTCTACTTGAAGTACAGTTGACACTGACATAATGCAGATTTGAACTGCCTTATCTATTTATGCATGGATACTTTTTATTAGTAAATATTAGAGTACTGCACAGATCCTGGTTGGTTAAATCCTTGGAAATGCAGAGAAACTGTTGACAAGAAGGTTTAAATTATACACTGATTAATCCTCATATTGTAAAATAACACCAAGAGTGACGCCTGCCTTTTCCTTGGAATTAATACCATCAAAGAAACTCTTTCATTTAAATTTTATATATGGACTACTTCACTGTGTACATTGCAATAGACTAAGTGTTTGTGTTCCCTACAAAATTCATGCCAAAATCCTACCCCTCAGTTTGATAGTATTAGAAAGCAGGGCTTTGGGAGCTGATTAGGTCATATTAGTGGAGCTCTCATAAATGAGATACAGTTCAGTTCAGTTCAGTCTCACAATCGTGTCCTACTCTTTGCAACCCCATGGACAGCAGTACATCAGGCCTTCCTATCCATCACCAACTCCCAGAATTTACTCAAACTCATGTCCATCAAGTCGGTGATGCCATCCAACCATCTCATCCTCTGTCGTCCCTTTCTCCTCTCACCTTCAATCTTTCCCAGCATCAGGGTCTTTTCAAATGAGTCAGCTCTTCGCATCAGGTGGCCAAAGTATTCGAGTTTCTGCTTCAACATCAGTCCTTCCAATGAACACTCAGGGCTGATCTCCTTTACAATGGACTAGTTGGACCTCCTTGCAGTCCAAGGGACTTTCAAGAGTCTTCTCCAACACCACAGTTCAAAAGCATCAATTCTTCTGTGCTTAGCTTTCTTTGTAGTCCAACTCTCACATCCATACATGACCACTGGAAAAACCATAGCCTTGACTAGACGGACCTTTGTTGGCAAAGTAATGTCTCTGCTTTTGAATATGCTGTCTAGGTTGGTCATAACTTTTCTTCCAAGGAGTAAGCATCTTTTAATTTCATGGCTGCAATCACCATCTGCAGTGATTTTGGAGCCAAAAAGAAAATAAAATCAGCCACTGTTTACACTGTTTCTCCATCTGTAAGCCATTAAATGATGGGACAAGGTGCCATGATCTTTGTTTTCTGAATGTTGAGCTTTAAGCCATTTTTTTCACTCTCCTCTTTCACTTTCATCAAGAGGCTCTTTAGTTCTTCTTCACTTGCTTCCATAAGGGTTGTGTCATCTGCATATCTGAGGTTATTGATATTTCTCCCGGCAATCTTGATTCCAGCTTGTGCTTCATCCAGCCCAGCATTTCTCATGATGTACTCTGCTTATAAGTTAAATAAGCTGGGTGACAATATACAGCCTTGACCGACTCTTTTCCTATTTGGAACCAGTCTGTTGTTCCATATCCAGTTCTAACTGTTGCCTCCTAACCTGCATACAGATTTCTCATGACGTAGATGAAGTGGTCTGATATTCCCATCTCTTGAAGAATTTTCCAGAGTGTGTTGTGGTCCACACAGTCAAAGGCTTTGGCGTAGTCAATAAAGCAGAAAAGATGTTTTTCTGGAATTCTCTTGCTCTTTTGATGATCTAGCAGATGTTAGCGATTTGATCTCTGGTTCCTCTGCCTTTTCTAAAACCAGCTTGCACATCTGGAAGTTCGTAGTTCACGTATTGCTGCAGTTTGGCTTGGAGAATTTTGAGCATTATTTTGCTAGCGTGTGACATGTGTGTAATTGTGCTATAGTTTTAGCATTCTTTGACATTGCTTTTCTTAGGGATTGAAATGAAAACTGACCTTTTCCAGTCCTGTGGCCACTGCTGAGTTTTCCAAATTTACTGGCATATTGAGCGCAGCACTTCATCTTTTAGGATTTGAAACAGCTCGACTGGAATTCCACCACCTTCCCTAGCTTTGTTCATAGTGATGCTTCCTAAGGCCACTTGATTTCACATTCCAGGATATCTGGCTCTGTGTGAGTGATCACACCATCATGATTATCTGGGTCTTGAAGATCGTTTTTGTACAGTTCTTCTGTGTATTCTTGCCACCTCTTCTTAATATCTTCTGCTTCTGTTAAGTCCATACCATTTCTGTCCTTTATCGAGCCCATCTTTGCATGAAATGTTCCCTTGGTATCTCTGATTTTGTTGACGAGATCTCCAGTCTTTCTCATTCTGTTATTTTCCTCTATTTCTTTGCATTGATCACTGAGGAAGGCTTTCTTATCTCTCCTTGCTATTCTTTGGAACTCTGCATTCAAATGGGTATATCTTTCCTTTTCTTCTTTGCTTTTGGCTTCTCTTCTTTTCTCAGCTATTTGTAAAGCCTCCTCACACAGCCATTTTGCTTTTTTGCATTTCTTTTTCTTGAGGATGGTCTCGATCCCTGTTTCCTGTACAATGTCACAAACCTCCGTCCATAGTTCATTAGGCACTCTATCAGATCTAGTCCCTTAAATCTAGTCTCACTTTCACTGTATAATTGTAAGGGATTTGATTTAGGTCATACCTGATTGGTCTAGTGTTTTCCCCTACTTTCTTCAATTTAAGTCTGAGTAAATGAGATTAGTGCTCTTATAAAAGAGACTCCAGAGAGCTCTCTCATCCTTCAGCCATGAGGACGCAAAAGAAGACAGTCCTCTGAATCAATATGTGGACCTTTACCTAACAGAATATCTGTTGTTGTTTTTCAGTTGCTAAGTCATATCTGACTCTTTGCAACCCCACAGAGAGAATTTACCTGGATCTTAATTATTGACTTTATAGTCGTCAGAACTATGTGAAATAAATATTTGCTATGTAAGTTATGAGATTATGGTATTTTTTATTATAGCAGCCCTGAGAGTTCCCTGGTGGCTCAGAGGTTAAAGCGTCTGCCTCCAATGCAGGAAACCCGGGTTCAATCCCTGGGTCGGGAAGATCCCCTGGAGAAGAAAATGGCAATCCACTCCAGTATTCTTGCCTGGAGAATCCCATGGATGGAGAAGCCTAGTAGGTTACAGTCCACGGGGTCGCAAAGAGTCGGACACGACTGAGCGACTTCACCTTACCTTCACCTTAACCCTGAGAGACTAAGACCAGTGTATGTTTGCATGTTTCGTTTTAACTGTTGTAGGTTAACACACATTATCACTCAACTTCTACTATTCTCTGTGAGGAACACTGTTTTATATCATGATGGTAAAACAGAAATAACATAAAACTGATCCATGTACAATTCCAACAGAATTACTAGATAAAAATTAGGAATGCCAGGATCTCAGAGACAACTTTGGTTAAAGACTGATTCGCTGGAATAATTTCAATGGTGATGAAGATGACGACAAATAATGGAGGAATTACAGAATATTTGTCCTTTCGTGTCTGGCTGAGTTCACTTACCACTATATTTCCAAAGTTCATCCATGTGGTAGCATCTATTAGAGATGTGTCCCTTTTTATGAATGAATATTTCATTGCTCATATATGCTGTGTTTTGAATATTGTCATCTGTTGATGAACACTTGGGTTGTCTCCACCTTTTGACTATTGTGAATAATATTCTAAGGAATACTGGTATGCAAGCATTGGTTTGAGTCCCTGTTTTCAATTATTTAATTTAAATATTTATGTAGGGTCGCTGGGTCATGTGGTAGTTTTGTTTAGCTTTTTGAGGAAACACCAAACTGTTTACTACTCTGGGTATACCATTTTTATCTTTCCACTAGTAATGACTTGGGTCCCAATTTCTCCACACCCTCACCAACACTTGTTATTTAAATTTTTCTTGATTACAACTACCCTAGTAAGTATGAAGTGATATCTCATTTTAGTTTTGATTTACGTTCCCCTAAAGACTGAAGCTATTGAGAATCTTTTCATTTGTTTTAGACTTTTTTATCTTCTTTAAAGAAAAGCTTTTGTCTTTTAGATGGATAAAGTTAAAGAAAAGTCTTTATCTTCTTTAAAGACAAGTTCTTTGTTTATTATTTTTAAATTGAGTTTTTGTCTTTTTGTTGTTGTTATAGGAATTGTTTATATATTTTAGATATTAAATTTTAATTAGAAATATGATTTCCAAATATTTTCTTTTATACCATAGGTTGTCTTTTCATTCTAATGACAGTGTTGTTTGATGCACCAAAGTTTTTAATTTTGATGAAGTTCAATTTATCTGTTTTTTTTTAATTTTCTTGCTTATGCTTTATTAAATATCTAGTATACAAGAATTTATAGAGTAAGAAAGTAATTAGAGATTACCAGGAATTGAGAGAGGGAATTTGAGATGTTAGTGCTTAATGGCTAAAGATTTATTGCTTGGAGTGATGAAAGTTTTGGAAATAGATGGTGATGATGATTGTTCAATATTATGATTGTAATTAATGCCACTGGATTATATCTTAAAATATTTAAAATGGTAAGTCTTTAGGGTTTTCCACATATAAAATAATAAAATGTGTACATAGAGACAACTTTACTCCTTTCTTTCCAATTCAGATGTCTTTATTTCTTTTTCTTGCTTATTTGCTTTGGCTAGGACTTTCCAATACTATGTTAAATAGAAGTGGTAAGAAAACACTCTTGTCATATTCCAGATATCAGATAATAAGTTTTCAACCTGTCACTGTAGGGTCTAGTATTATCAGTGGATTAGACATACAGTTATCACTATGAGTTGGTATGTTCCTTCTATATCCAGTTTGTTGAGAATTTATATCTTGAAAGGGTGTGGAATATGTGAAACACTTTTCCTGTATTTACTGAGATGATCAGAGGATGTTGCTTTTCTCAGTCGCTAAGTCATGTCTGACTCTTTGCCACCCCGTGGACTGTAGCTTGCCAGGCTCCTCTGCCCATGAAATTTTCCAGGCAAGAACACTGGAATGGTTTGCTGTTTCCTACTTCAGGGGGTCTTCCTGACCCAGGGATTGAACCTGCATCTCTTGAGTCTCCTGCATTGGCAGGTGGTTTGTTTACTGTTAGTGCCACTTGGGAAGCCCCAATGTTTACTCTTAATTCTGTCATTTGTGATGATTACATTTATTAATCTGCATATGTCAAATCACCCTGCATCACAGATATGAATTTCACTTCATCCTGGTGTATGCTCTTTTATTGTGCTGTTGAGTTCAGTTTGGGGGTTTCACTGGTAGCTCAGATGGTAAAGAATCCACCTGCAATGTGGGAGACCTGGGTTTGATTCCTGGGTTGTGAAGATCCCCTGGAGGAAAGCATGGGAGCCCACTCCAGTGTTCTTGCCTGCAGAATCCCCATGGACAGAGGAGCCTGGCAGGCTACATACAGTCCATGGGGTCACAAAGACTTGGACACAACTTAGGTACAAGAGGCTTAAAATCTGGAATAACACAAGAGTGCTTTCTTACCACTCCTATTCAACATGGTATTGGAAAGTCCTAGCCAAAGCAAATAAGCAAGGAAAAGAAATAAAGACATCTGAATTGGAAAGAAAGGAGTAAAGTTGTCTCTACATACACATACATTATTTTATATGTAGAAAACCCTAAAAACTTATCATTAGTGCACACACATGAGTTCAGTTTGTTAATATACTGTTGAGAATTTTTGTATATATATATTTCAGATATATTGACTGTAGTTTCCTTTTCTCGGAGTGTCCTTATCCAGATTTGATGTAGGATAATGCTAACTTGATGAGTTTGGGAGTATTCTTTCTCTTCAATTTTTGGGAAGAGTTTGAGACAGGTTGGCATTCATTATCCTTTGGATGTTTGATAGCCCTTTGATCCTGGGCTTTATGTTGTTGAGAAATTTTTGATTACTGCTTCAGTCTCCTTCATGATTCTTGGTCTACTCAGATTTTCTATTTCTTCAGACCTGGTCTTGGTAGGTTTAATGTTTCTAGGAATTTGTCCATTTTCTTTAGGTTGTCCAATTTGTTGGTGTATAATTGTTCATAGAAGTCTCTTTGACCTAATCGGCATATGGAGGGCATTCCATCCAACAGCACCAGAATACACATTCTTCTCAAGCATACATGAAATATTATCCAGGATAAATCATATGTTAGGGCACATAGCAAGTCTTAACAAACTTAAGAAGATTAAAATCCTATCAAGTATTTTTCCAATCACAATTGTACAAAACTAGAAGTTAAATAATAGGAAGAAAATTAGAAAATTCACTAATGCTTAGAAATTAAGCAACACAATCCTCAACAATCAATGGGTTGAAAAAGAAACCAAAAGGTGAATCAGAAAGTATCTTGAGACAAATGAAAATGAATGTACATGTACAAAATGCATGGGATGTAATAAACACTTTCTAAGAAAAGAATTTATAGAGTAAATGTTCACATAACAAAAAGGGGAAAATCTCAAGTATACAACCTAACTTTATATGTCAAAAAATTATAAAAACAAAATAAGTCTAAGGTTAGCAGAAGAAAGAAAATAATAAAGATTAGAACAAAAAGAAATAGAAAGTAGAAAGACAATAGAAAAAAATCAATAAAATTGAGTTAGTTTTTTTTTTAAAAATGCACAAAATTAACAAATTTTAGCTAAAGCAATCAAGAAAAAGAAGACTCAAAAAGAAATGAAACTATAAATAAGAGATTACAACAGACACCATAGAAATATATAGGATAATAAGAGGCTATGATGAACAATTATATGCATAATCTCTCTGTGACAACATTCTGTCTTTATTGGTTCTCTTAAGAAAATTAAAAGCCTCAATATTGTACTGAAAACAGTTGCTTGGATGACCATGGCTTGTCCCCTTGTATTTTATGTTTCTGCTAGGATCAACTATTTCATTGCCTCACGTGACATTTTTCTTCACTCTGCTCTGGACTATAACACTTCTGCTCTCTTTTCTTGAATGGGATACACTCTCTCCTTTTAATATCCTCACCCTCTTGTCCCCTTCATCTTGTTAATCTATTCTTTACCTTAAGTACTCATGTTAGAACTTATAGCCCAGCATATCTCTTCCCCCCAGTTTAGTTAGATGAGCACTCCTGTTATTTTAAACTACTTACTTCATTGTATTATAATTTCATTTTTAAAATATTTCCATCTCTCCATTGCACCAAATTTATAACTTAAAAGGTAGACTACTGGATATTTCTCAAGCATATCCCTTGTCATTGCTGTGTTGATTAAGCAAATAAGCTCACTTCCTCTAAGTGATAAGTTATAATTTCAACATGGGCCCATCTAATCCAAAGGTCCATAGTCCTTCACTTTATGCTCTCTTGTGAATGGAACAGATCATCAGTCCAGGGTGATGTCGATGCATGAGGCAGGGTGCTCAAGGCTGGTACACTGGGATGACACTGAGGGATGGGATGGGGAGGGAGGTGGAAGGGAGGGTCAGGATGGGGAAAACATGTATACCCATGGCTGATTCATGTGAATGTATGGCAAAAACTACCACAATATTGTAAAGTAATTGGCCTCCAATTAAAATTAAAACAATAAACATAAAAGAAAAGAAAAAATGAAAGAAAATGCATCTCATGAATGAAAGGATGTTAAAAAATGAACAAAAATTAAAATATACTGAAATAGGTAAGATGGAATGACCTCATAGAATACAATAAAAATAACTTACAGACTAGCTTCCCAATTTTTAAAATTATTCTACATTGTCCACCCATACATGCGTAAGACACGATGCTCTCCAAACATGTACTTGTGTCCTAGTGTTCTGTTAGGTGGAGATGGCAGAAAATTTTTTTCTTTCTAGTAGAAATTTAGATGGATTCGGAGTTTATCAAAAATAAACTTACATAAGAAGTGTTAGTGGTAAAGAACCTGCCTGCCAATGCAGGAGATGCAAGAGATGCCAGTTCAATCCCTGGGTCAGGATGATCCCCTCGAGGAGCGGATGGCAACCCACTCCAGCATTCTTGCCTGGAAAATGGACAGAGAAGTCTGATGGGGTCGCAAGGAGCCGGATGTGACTGAGGCTACTTAGTAATAGCACTAGGGAAAAAAAAAAAAGCTAAAAGCGTAACTAATCTCAGTTATTAACTGCAATGAGAAAAACTGCTAAGACTGTGCTTATTCTAACCTGCCTCTTTTTCTGTTCTCCAGATTGAGAATCTATAACTTATAGTTGAGTTATATAAATTTAATGTAAAAAATTATAACTATGGAAGCATCTCCACAGTTCAAAAAGTATTGAGAATGGATAGGGTTTCATTTTTTATTATAATTTTGGGAGCATATCAACTCTGCTAGGTATTGCTTAGTATTATGCACTTTTTGAAAATATATAACCAATCAACCTTGGATTTTGTCTAATAAAAAGCTCAAATCCCTCCATCTCCAATAAAAAGCTTTCTATATGAATAACAGCATTAGCTCTCCATACCACCAGTGTCATGATATAGAGATGACACCAGGAAGATGAAGCAGTTGCAAAAAAGAAGTAGGTGGCAATACCACAGAAAGTATTAATATTAGGATCCTCTGACGATTTTCAATCTATGTTGGATCAAATTATCTAGGGTAAATCAACAGAGTGACTGTCTATAATCATGCTGAATATTTGAAGCAAAAGAGGACAGCAAATTTCATTTCTGAAAGTAGAAATAGACAAAGTAGAATTATCTAACTTCTTTCAAAAATAGCACTAGAGGACTGATGCTTGATTATGCTAATCATCGCTGATTTTTCTTGTTTTGAATTGGATTTAGAAATAACACTTGGAGTGATTTGCACATTCGTCTTCACTGGGAAATCAGCCAGGCTCCTTAGGCTGACATTCAAGGCTCTCTTATGATCTGATGAAAATCGATGTTTGATTTTGACCTATTCCTCTCAACATACAGCCTTTTATTGGCAATAGTAGCTACCGTGCTGCTCACTAAAGCTTCACACTATTGTACCACTTGAGTTACCCTCCCATTCCCAGTTTATAAAAACCTGTCTATCCTGCAGAGTAAGGACTTGTTAAATTGGTTGTACACACAATGTCTGATACACAGCAAGGGCCCAGTAAGTATTTGTCAAAGGGCCCAATCGAAGTATCACTGAATAAGAACTTGTCATCCTTTTCTTGGAGTTCAGTCTTGTTAGAGGCACCTTATGTGCAGAATATTATGTCAAAGAAATCACAATCATAGGTGATTGTTTTGCTTAAGGGAATCACTTAAATTTTTATTAAAGGAATTTCACTAGAGTATATTTAAAAGAAAGCAGACATCACTTTGCCAACAAAAGTGTGTATAGTCAAAGCTATGTTTATTTCCAGAAGTCATGTATGGATGTGAGATTTGGAGCATCAAGAAGGCTGAGTGCTGAAGAATTGATCAAACTGTGGTGCTGGACAAGACTCTTGAAAATCCCTTGAACAGCAAAGAGATCAAACCAGTCAATCCTAAAGGAAATCAACCCTGAATATTCATTGAAAGGACTGATGCTGAAGTAAGAGTTCCAATACTTTGGCCCCCAGATGCAAAGAGAGGACTCATTGGAAAAGACTCTGATGCCAGGAAAGACTGAGGGCAGGAGGAGAAGGAGGTGACAGAGGATGAGACGTTTGAGTGGCATCACTGACTCAATGGATAAGAATTTGAGAAACTCCGGGAAGTAGTGAACAACAGAGGAGCCTGTTGTGCCGCTGTCCACCTCTTGGGGGTTGCAAAGAGTCAGACATGACTTAGCAACTGAACAACAACAAAAACTTTGCACTAACATTCTACTTATGCATGAATATTCTTTTCTGAGCTAGGACTTCAGCAAGATATCCTAGCCTATTCAAAAAAAAAAAGAGAGAGAGAGAATAAAATAGCCGGATGGAGATGGGGACTTTCATAATTGATAAGAATGCTAGTTTACCCTCTTTTACTTGACTTGGATTCTGTGTATCTGGGAACTGAATCCTACAACATTGGCTTTGAAATTGGACAGGCTGTTCTGTGGTGCTTTTCAGGTTTGTAACCTTGGTGAAGGATTTGTTGTCTTTGAGCCTTAGTTATCATCTATAAGATACAAATGATATTACATATACCTCACTGTAAAATTGTCTGTAAAATTGTTTAGAATAGAGTCTGTATTATAGTAGGCATTCAGTAAATGTCAGAGACACATATTTTTTTTGGTCATACAGTAAGATATTTGGGGCTTCCCCGGTGGTTCAGATGGTAAAGAATCTGCCTGCAATGTGAGAGACCTGGGTTTGATCCCTGGCTTGGAAGATCCCCTGCAGTAGGGCAGGAAAACCCACTCCTGTGTTCTTGCCTGGAGAATCCCATGGTCAGGGGAGCTTAGCAGGCTACAGTCCATGAGGTTGCAAAGAGTCAGACATGACTGAGTGACTAAGCATAGCACAGCAGTAAGATATTTAGTTTAAACGCTGCTGCTGCTGCTGCTGCTGCTGCTGCCAAGTCCCTTCAGTCATGTCCGACTCTGTGCGACCCCATAGATGGCAGCCCACCAGGATCCCCCGTCCCTGGGATTCTCCAGGCAAGAACACTGGAATGGGTTGCCATTTCCTTCTCCAATGCATGAAAGTGAAAAATGAAAGTGAAGTCGCTCAGTCGTGTCTGATTCTCAGCGACCCCATGGACTGCAGCCTACCAGGCTCCTCCGTCCATGGGATTTTCCAGGCAAGAGTACTGGAGTGGGGTGCCATTGCCTTCTCTGAGTTTAAACACTAGGTAAGCCTATATGACCAGAGAAGGAATGGCACCCCACTCCAGGACTCTTGCCTGGAAAATCCCATCGATGGAGGAGCCTGGTAGGCTGCAGTCCATGGGGTCTCTGAGAGTCAGACACGACTGAGCGACTTCACTTTCACTTTTCACTTTCATGCATTGGAGAAGGAAATGGCAACCCATTCCAGTGTTCTTGCCTGGAGAATCCCACGGATGGGAGAGCCTCATGGGCCGCCGTCTATAGGGTCGCACAGAGTCGGACATGACTGAAACGACTTGGCAGCAGCAGCAGCAGCCCCAAGCCTATATGACATGTTTCATGTCTAAAATTTAAACTTTTAAAAAACAGAAATTGTGCAGTTCAGCAAACTTTATTTTGCATAGAAAAAGCTCAGAGAGTAAAAGTAACATAAATAAACCTATGGCAGTTTAGTGTGATAGGCCACATACGCATTTTTATTTTATTTTCTATTATTTACCTTAAAAACACACATACACACACATGAGTTTGACCCTGGGTAACTCTCACTAAAATTTCACAAAGCAAATTATTTAAGCATATCCGGTTAATAGACACTATGGTATTTGACTTAGAGTTTAGCTGACCATTTAAGACACTACAGAACCCAATGTAAAATGTAGTTAAAATGGGAACAACCCAGAATAGAGTCCTTAGGTGTCAATAAATGTTGCAGAGTTCATAGAAAAAAGTGAAGGAAATTGTAGAGGGTATTGGCCGATTTTTATTGATTCTGGTGTCTAGGATTGTTAAAGATTTTCAGAGCAACCAAAGTGTAAGTGGAATGAAATTCAAAGTTATGTCTAGTTACAACTTCTGATAGCAGAACTTTCATACTACCTATTAAAGGCTAAAGCCGTAGGGGTTACGGCTAAGCCAGAGAAGACTGATCAATATGATTTGTTGCCGAATCTTAAGAAATATTTTTTCTTATTTTCTTACCTCATGTAACCCTCAGACTCATTGCAGCAGATCATGGAAGTCTCAAACCTAATTTAGATGGGAAAATTTAAGACAAAACTTGCATGAGTTAAAAATATTGTCCAGTTATAATAAGTGTAATATGTACGTATGTGTGTGCTCAGTCTCTCAGTCAGGTCTGTCTCTGCCTGTGTCTTCCAGCCACACTATTTTCTCTCAGTTTTTCAGGCATGCTCTTCTTGCCTTAGGGCCTTTGTACTTGTCATTCCATCTAACCCACTTCCCCTTCACTGGGTTAACTCTCTACTCTTCAAATGTCTGCTCAAATTTTCCTGATCCTAACAGGCTTGCTCAGGACCCAAGGAGGATGCTTTATTTATTTTCTTTTCCTCTCTATTTCAAATAGCAGTGTCTATGAATACGTTTGTATCTTTATTTAATTGTTAGTTGTTTAACCAACTAAGCTATAAGTTTCATGAGCATGGGGCTCATGTCTCCCTTGCTCCCTCTGTTTCATACCCCAGCCTGCTTTCTAGCATGATGTGGATGTGCAGTGTTGAATGGAAGAATAACATGTTTGCCTTGACAACTAAGGTGGAGCAAATCTGGGATGTGATTCTCAGCCTTACATCTAGCAATGTGGAGAGGGAAAACAGAGGCAAGGGATTACCCAGAGTTAAAGTAGCGATTGAATAGCTACTGTTAGTGTCATGGGTAATGGCAGCTGCTTTACTTATTGACACATAGTGGCAGCTGATGGCCATATGTTGGACCACAGTGGGCTTAAATTCTGTTTAATTTGCCTGGGGCCTTGCCACCAACCGGGTATGAGCAACCTATTTAGGTAATATCAGACTCTGCTTCCTCATCTATAAAATTAGGATGTTAGTACATTATCATTATTATTATTATAATTAGCAATAACATGGGGAGAACCTAGTAATAATAGTGGTGGAACTTACCTAACTTGACACTTAAGAATGACATTTCTCTCCTGTTCCATCCAGACTAAAATAATCAGTTATATCTGACTCTTTGAGACCCCATGGTCTATAGCCCTTCAGGCTCCTCTATCCATGGGGATTCTCCAGGCAAGAATACTGGGGTGGGGTGCCATGCCCTCCTCCAGGGGATCTTCCCAACCCAGGGACGAGACTCAGGTCTCCCACAGTGCAGGCAGATTCTTTACTGTCTGAGCCACCAGAGAATCCCAACTAAAATAGTTTATTCATTCATCTCTTTATATACTATTTTATTCAACTGATGGAACAAACCCTGTTTCCTATCCCCTAATTGCTTGCTTGACAAGAGATATTCATAAATCATAAAGAGAGCTCCAGAAAAACATCTACTTCTGCTTTATTGACTATGTCAAAGCCGTTGGCTGTGTGGAGCACAACACACTCTGGAAAATTATATAGATGGGGATACCAGACCACATTACCTGCCTCCTGAGAAATTTGTATGCAGGTCAAGAAGAAACAGTTAAAACTGGACATGGAACAGACTGGTTCCAAATTGGGAAAGGAGTTTGTCAAGGCTGTATATTGTTACCCTGCTTATTTAACTTACATGCAGAGTACATCATGTGAAATGCTGGGCTGGATGAAGGACAAGCTGGAATCAAGATTTCTGGGAGAAATATCAATAACCTCAGATATGCAGATGACACCACCCTTATGGCAGACAGTGAAGAACTAAAGAGCCTCTTGATGAAAGTGAAAGTTGTTTAAAAGTTAGCTTAAAGCTCAACATTCAAAAAATTAAGATCATGGCATCTGGTCCCATCACTCCAAGGCAAATAGATGGGGAATTGATGAAAACATTTTTGGGGGCTCCAAAATCACTGCAGATGGTGATTGCAGCCATGAAATTAAAAGACCCTTGCTCCTTGGAAGAAAAGCCATGGCCAACCTAGACAGCATATTAAAAAGCAGAGACATTACTTTGCCAACAAATGTCCATCTCATCAAAGCTATGGCTTTTCCAGTAGTCATGTATGGATGTGAGAATTGGACTATAAAGAAGGCTGAACACTGAAGAATTGATGCTTTTGAACTGAGGTGTTGGAGAAGACTCTTGAGAGTCTCTTGGACTGCAAGGAGATCAAACCAGTCAATCCAAAAGGAAATCAGTCCTGAATATTCATTGGAAGGACTGATGTTGAAGCTGAAACTCCAGTACTTTGGCCACCTAATGCAAAGAACTGATTCATTTGAAAAGACCCTGATGCTAGGAAAGATTGAAGACAGGAGGAGAAGGAGATGACAGAAGATGAGATAGTTGGATGTCATCACTGACTCGATGGACATGAGTTTGATCTAACTCTGGGAGTCGGTGAAGGACAAGGAAGCATGGTGTGCTGCAGCCCATGGGGTTGCAAAGAGTTGGACATGACTGAGCGACTGAACTGATGTACACTCTTTTCAGACTCAATTTTACAGTACTCAGAAATACTGTATTTTCTGTTCTCCCTCATATTCTCTATTTATTTAGCTCCCTATCCCCTCTTTCTTTTTAAAAGTTTGAAATGTCCATGTTCAATCTTGAATTTGTTTTCTCTCTCCCAAAAAGATTGTGGTTTTCACGTCCTCTTGTCTTTCTTCTCAGGCATTTACTAGCTCAGGTGGAAGCTCTCCCTGGTGGAAGGGCATACGGCTGGGTGGATGGGGTGTGTCTTCTGGGCAGGTGCAGGCACATTTCCAGGCAAGAAGTATGACAAAAGTATAGTGTAGAGTTCTATTGGAATAGTCTCGATGTCCTGTAGTCTAGAACTTTAAGATAGCTTGATTAGAATGTGTTGGGGATTAGAGAGAGACCAGAGAGACCAGAGCCAAGAGGGGAAAAGTATGCTGTATATGAGTAATTTTTCTCAATCTCACTTCCTAATACATGGAGAACAATAAGAATCCATGTAACCTGGAGGTATAATCGAAAGGTACACTTCCCTAAAGATGGAGACGCAACATTTCATTTGGAGCTCACTAAGACGATTTTGCATGTTAAAAGCAAAAACCTAAGAAATTTTTCTTAAAATGCTGATCCCTGTAGTTCAATCTTTAGTTGCAATACAAAAAGTGATCTTAAGGCTTGAAAGCCATTATAAAGACTATAAATATTATTGGCAATTTTCTCTATAAGAAAGCATAAGTGTATTTAGGTATTTGAGTTATGTGTACTCAGGAAGTAAGGGCTATATTAAAATACTCATAATTCTTTGCATCTAAAAGATTAAAATTTAAATATTTGAATTTATATGGCATAGCGTATTAACATGGTATATGCCTTTGTACTCTAAGTGCCAGTTTTCACATCTACTCTGTCTTCTGAGAAACTCAAACTAAAAAGATTATAATAGTAAATAGGCTGAGTCTAGGATATGCATTACCTTCCCCTATTGTTAAAGCATAACTCCTCCTGCTTTGCCATCATATGTCACTTTTCCGTTTTTCCAGTGCATTTTCCTGTTGAGAAACCAGTTGGAGCTGGTGAATGCTTCCCCATAGAGAAATTGCAAGTGAAATCATTTGAGAACTTTTGTACATTAACCTAAAATTATTTCATCTTTTAAGGAAATTGAGCCCCCAAATTATTAACTTTTGCTTTGTATTTACCACAGTGAATGCTTTTTATTTAATTCTATATTAAGTGAAAACTTTGCTCCTTGAATTCTACTACCATTCCTGAAGAGCGGGAAAAAGGAAGCAATTCTAGCACTCCGTCTTCACTGAAAGCCTCTATATTTTACAAAGAAATCAAGCCAAGATAATTACCTCAAATTTTTTGTCACTAAAAAGTGAAAGCTGAATGCTATCACACACTGGTACAAATGTAATATTTGTAGTAAGTATGGTGAAAGTTATGTAAAGATCTACTTTGAACTCTAGGGGAGGTACAAACTGTACAGATGAACAAAAGTATTCCTTCCCTTAATTATTTGTGAATTCTACTACACTGCGAGCTTCCTTAGAGTGCAGAAGTTCAATTACAAGTTTCCTGTGAAAAGTAGCACCTGGGTAGAATAAGTGGAGGGGAAGACAAACAAACAAAACTAAAACAAAAAAAAATTAAAGAAACCCCCCCCACACACACACTTTATTTAGACAGCAAACCTTTCAGATGCTGGAGGAAGGGTGGTGGAGCTAGAGGAACATTCACTGCAGTTGTCAGCTCTCCCGATACAAAGTTATCTCTGGGAACAGCTTTTTCCATTTTTTTTTTCTTATAGATTCGATTTTATTGTTTCTAAACACATTTTTCTCAAGAGTCACCTCTCAGATGCATAAACCTTGTTTCAAGCAGTGGCTGCCTTTTCCTACCAGAATATTTTCTACATACATTTGTAAATAGTCTGATGAAAACTCCCTTTGATATATATCTTGATATGCTTGAACCTTAGAGGGCACATCTCTGCCTTAGTTTCCTTTTTTTAAATCCCAAATTCTTTCTCATAACAGGTTAAAGCAGGAGCATGATAATACCTGTAGATGCCAGAAGTATAGGATTATACCATAATGTTTTGCGTTGGAAATAAACTCCAAATCCCTGAAAAAATTAGCTAATTTTAATGTTCCCATGCTGGTTTATTATAAAGACTAAAACCCATTTTCTACCAATAAGCATATTTATTTGGAAATATTGATGTACATTGGAGAGGAAAATAATTCATCCTGTGTTTTTTCCATCACTCTCCCTTATGAATATACAAGTCAACCAGAATCATGACCATTTCTCTATTTTCATCAATAAAAGTCACCAACAGTGTCAATACTGACAACAGCATAACTCAATAGTGAATCATAAGTTAGCTTTTTCAGTGCCCATGAGAACATTTCATCTTTCTGAAATTAGCATGATTCACTCTATTGGTTGCTATTATGTAAAATACATAAAATTTATCTAGTAATTATTAGTTTAACAGAGTTTCAAACTTTTTAAAAGTTTGACTCAAATCATTCAAGAGGAATCTCTTTATTTACCTATAAGACAAATCTATTCTGATTTCAACAGTAATTTTAAAATTTCATAAAATTTGTGCAGTTCTTTTTAGTTTACAAAGATTTTTTTACAAACAATAGCACATATTTTCATCATCTTTATAGTCTTCATAGTAATAAAAAACTTTAATTGAAACTTATTTTGTGACAATCATTGCTTTAACAGTTATCATGAGCAAAAACTGTTTAATCTCACAACAATGTCATAAACAGTTCTATTACTGTCCTTTAAGTTACTTATTTATTTGTGGCTGTGCTGGGTCTTCATTCCCGTGCACAGGCTTTTTCTAGTTGCGGCAAGAGGGGGCTACTCTCATGTTGCATTGTGTGGGCTTCTCTTTACAATGGCTTCTCTTGTTGCAGAGCATGGGTTCTAGGCTGAATAGACTTCAGTAGGTTCACTCTGGCTTAGTTAGCTCTGTGCTATGTGGAATCTTCCCAGATCAAGGATCAAACCCATGTAAACTCATATTCTAAGATAACTGGGCTACTAAGAGGCATGAGAGTCCCTTGACTGTCCCTTAGACTGCAAGGAGATCCAATCAGTCCATCCTAAAGAAAATCATTCCTGAACATTCATTGGAAGGACTCATACTGAAGCTGAAATTCCAATACTTTGGTTGCCTGATGTGAAAAACTGACTCGATTCATTTGAAAAGACCCTGATGCTGGGAAAGTTTGAAGGCGGGAGGAGGTAGGGACAACAGAGGATGAGATGGTTGGATGGATGGCATCACCAACTCAATAGACATGAGTTTGAGTAGACTCTGGGAGTTGGTGATGGACAAGGAGGCCTGGCATGCTGCAGTCCATGGGGATGCAAAGAGTCAGACGTGACTGAGCAACTGAACTGAACTGAACTGAACTGAGGAAGCATAGCTGAGATTACAACCAAGGCAATCTGACTCTGGAGCCTGCATGTTTGTCCACTATTTTCAGTCGAGAATCTGGGGTTGATGTAACCAAAATGGCCTTCTAACACTGAGGAAATTTTATAAAACTGGAATTAGAGTTGTAACCATGACATTGAAGCTAACTAACCTGGTTGGTTGGAGTTGTATTTGCAAAGACAATGCTTAAAGAAATGACAGAAATCAAGACATAAAAATTGAAGACTTGGGAAGCACAATCAACACATAGTTCTTTGAAAAGAAAATTTAATGATGTAACTCTGTATATATTTTTCATGTATTTAAAGCAGGAAAAATGGAATATACTCTAGTATACATTTATTTGTTTAAAATTTATTGTATACTTTATTATACATAAACTGTGGAAAACTACAGAATTTCACAGACTTGATCCCTATCCTCAAGGGCCTTATGGTTCAGAGAAGAGGCTAAAGATATGAGAATCTTACACCTTCACAATAATTCATATTTTCAGAGATTTTTTATAAATCATTTTACACCAACTCTGTTAAATAGGTATGTGATGATCTCTCTTTCACAAATAAGTAAACTGAATTTCAGAGATATGACATGGCTCATCTAAATTAAAAGTTGTTAATGAATACATTAAGGAGGAGCACACAAAAAAGACCACGAGAAAGGTATGAGCAAGATGATATGGAATTATCAAAAGATATAGATGGAGATATTACAGAAGACTTTATGGAAGACATAATAGAAAATCGAGAATTGCAAGTTAGGTTACTAGGGGTAAAGTAGGAATATGACCAGTTAAGTTTTAGATAACACCAGAAGAAGGACCAAAGGAGGTCAGAATGTGCAAATGTATTCATATAACAACAATCAGTATAATGTCTCTGAAGCTTTGGTAAAGGGAAATGGGTGGGAGAAAATATAGGCAGTAGGATGGAATCAGATTTTGGAGTACTTAGAATGCCTTAAAACTTGTTTTAATTTAATAAAAGACTGACTTTTTTTTTTCTTTTAATTACAGACATGACATGAAAACTATCTTAAGAAAATTAATCTAGGACCCTCAAATAGTATAAACTGAAAATGAAAAGATTGGAATCAGAGTCCATTCTCATCTACTAATAGCTTCTCGAATTTTAAGTAGCTATGAATCACCTGGGAATATTGTTAAAAATGCAGATATCAGAATCAGTAAGTTCAGGGATGAGAGCTGAGATTTTGTATTTTTATTAAGCTCACAGTAAATTCTAATGCTCCATAGCTGGTCTGCTGATGTTGAATAGCAGAGATTCGAATCATCTTCTACCCATGTCTCTGAAAACAAGAAATGATGTAGAGGTTTCCTTCCTATGAGAGGCAAATAGAACCTTGAACTTGCAATACCTGAGGATGTGTAAGTTGAAGCTTGAGTCTTAAAAGATAAATTATGTACTAAAACCTTGACAGAAAAGGGCAAAGATAATAAAGCTGTAGCTGCCAAATCTGAGCTCAGCAGTCACCCAATGCTAGAAGCCTCTAGCAACGGCTTACCGTGTTGTGGCATATCCTTGGAAACTTCACAGTTACAGCACACTTCAATCACCAATGTCCTCCACAGCCAGCAGGGGCCCAATACTATCACACCCAACTCTCTGCCTCCCAACTAGACTCAAGGAATCTCAGCGTCAACCATTATACCCTTTTTCTCAGATCCTCGCCTAGCTCTCCTTAGGAAGCTCTCCTTCCTATCCTTGATTTCTTCAGTTCAGTTTTAGTGATAAACAATATTTGATCAATATTTGATAAACAATATAAAAATCATCATCATTACCAAAGCATCATAAATACCAGCTCTGTTGACATGTGACTTCCTCTAGCCCTTTTACTGAAACTCCATACTTCTGATAAGAAGGCACTGCATTTTTCTTCTAAAATGTGTGTCTCAGGTGCCCCACCAAAGAGATGTTATCATTGTCATGTTTTACATTTTCTAGATACTTCTGTCATTTTTTTCAATTTTATTACAGTATGGTTGATTTACAATGTTATGTAGTTTCTGCTGTGCAGCAGTTCACATACATATAACTGCTCTTTTGTAGATTCTTTTCCCATATAGGTCCTTACAGAATATTGAGAAGAGTTCCCTGTGCTATACAGTAGGTCTTTGCTAGTTATCTATTTTATATCTAAATAATGTATATTTATTAATCACAGTATCCCAATTTATTCCTCTTTCCTCTACCCCTGCTTTTTCTCCTGGTGACCATAAGTTTATTTTCTGTAGCTGTGACTCTATTTCTGTTTTGTAAGTAAGTTCATTTGTCTCATTTTTTTTTTCAGATTCTACATATAAATGATATATTTGTCTTTCTCTGTCTGAATTACTTCACCCAGTATTATTCAAATATCAGTCCCTTGGACTTACTTGTCTTATTTTTAATAACTTAAGTCTGTTCGTACCAAACTGGTCTAAGAACAGAAACTACAAGTGGGACATCCTAAGAGTGCCCCCCCACACACAAATTTAATAATACCCCATGGAATCTCAGAGAGTTGCTTTGGCGCACTACAGTTGTTTAAATATCTTAACATCCCTAAGAATCACATGGGATCTTGTTAATAGAACAAACCGATAGGCTCTATATTTTCACCCTGCTTATTTAACTTATATTCAGAGTACATCATGAGAAATGCCAGGCTGGATGAAGCACAACCTGGAATCAAGATTGCCGGGAGAAGTATCAATAACCTCAGATATGCAGATGACATCACCCTTATGGCAGAGAGTGAAGAACTAAAGAGCCTCTTGATGAAAGTGAAAGAAAAGAGTGAAAAAGTTGGCTTAAAACTCAACATTAAAATAATAAAGATCATGGCATCTGGTCCTGTCACTTCATGGCAAATAGATGGAGAAACAGTAGAAACAGTGGCAGACTTTATTTTCTTGGACTCCAAAATCACTGCAGATGCTGCCTGCGGCTATGAAATAAAAAGACGCTTGCTCCTTGAAAGGAAAGTGATGACCAACCTAGACAGCATATTAAAAAGCAGAGACGTTACTTTGCCAACAAAGGTCCGTCTAGTCAAGACTATGATTTTTCCAGTAGTCATGTATGGATGTGAGAGTTGGACTATAAAGAAATCTGAGTGCTGAAGAATTCATGCTTTTGAACTGTAGTGTTGAGACTCTTGAGAGTCTCTTAGACTGTAAGAAGATCCAACCAGTCCATCCTAAAGGAAATCAGTCCTGAATATTCATTGGATGGTCTGGTTCTGAAGCTGAAATTCCAATAATTTGGCCACCTGATGTGAAGAACTGACTCACTGGAAAAGACCCTGATGCTGGGCAAAATTGAAGGTGGGAGGAGAAGGGGATGACAGAGGAAGAGATGGTTGGATGGCATCACTGACTCTATGGACATGAGTCTGAGTGAACCCGGGAGTTGGTGAAGCCTGGTGTGCTGCAGTCCATGGGGGTTACAGAGAGTCAGACACGACTGAGTGACTGAAATGAACAGGCCATACCCCCAGAGGTTCCAATTCATGAGTTATAAAAACTGGAACTATGTATTTGCATTTTGTGGGTTGCCATTTCCTTCTCCAGGGGATCATCCTTACCCAGGGATCGAACCCGAGTCTCTCGCATTGCAGGCAGACACTTTACCGTCTGAGCCACCAGGGAAGCCAAGGGATGGGAATATCAGACCACCTGACCTGCCTCTTGAGAAATCTGTATGCAGATCAGGAAGCAACAGTTAGAACTGGACATGGAACAACAGACTGGTTCCAAATCGGGAAAGGAATACATCATGTATTTGTATTTGAAGCATCACTGTGCTAAGTCACTTCAGTATTTTCTGACTCCTTGCAACCCTATGGACAACAGCCTGCCAGATTCCTCTGTCCATGGGATTCTCCAGACAAGAATATTGGAATGGGTTGCCATTTCCTACTCCAGGGGATCTTCCTGGCCCAGGGGTCAAATCAAACCTCCATCACTTTTGTCTCTTAAATTGTCAGGAGTGTTCTTTACCCCTAGTGGGACCTGGGAAGCATCACCCCAGCTTACTTCAATTTGCACAGTCTTGGATCTCCCTCTAAAAGCACAAATATAGTCTAAGGAATTCAGAGATACATGTTTTTCATCTGTTGTTTTTCAGTCACTCAGTTATGTCTGACTCTTTGCAACCCCACGGACTGCAGTATGCCAGGCTACCCTGACTTGCATCATCTCCTCGAGCTTGGTCAAACTGATGTCCATTGAGTCAATGATGCCATCCTACCATCTCGTCTTCTGTCGTCCCCTATGAGGAGATCAAACCAGTCAATCCTAAAGGAAATCAATCCTGATTACTCACTGGAAGGACTGATCCTGAAGCTCCAATACTTTGGCCACCTGATACGAAAAGCTGACTCATTAGAAAATACTCTGGTGCTGGGAAAGATTGAAGGCAGGAGGAGAAGTGTCGCACAGAGTTTTTCATCTGGCTTCAATCAAAAATCAACCATGTGACACTGGACATGTCATTTGGCTTGTTTGCATCTAAAAGTTTCACATCTGATTGTAAATGTGATTATGAATTTTTCAATGTCCATTCCAGTTCTGTTTATCTACGAATCTGTAAATATCTAATCATCCAACAAATATTGAATGCAAAAGGAAAGCATTCCAGATAAATAAAGAATGAAAATAAGGCAGGACCAAGCAGAGAATTAGGAATAAGAAAAAAAAACAATATTAGTAGGGTATAAACTTTTTCTGATTCATCACTTAAGATTAAACGCAGTATCCTGAAGAATTAACATAACTGCATTTTGCAGCTTCTTCTAAACCTGAGCTATCACGTATTTTTCATATTCTGATACTCTTTTCTCAAGCTGTTTCTATATAAAAGAGCCAGCATGCCGTATGTGAAGAATGATCTGACTCAGGATGAATAATCCAAAGTCAGACAATGTGAATGGGTTAATTTTAGGACAGGCAAAGCTAGGGGTGTTGCTTCAGACTTTACAGATTTCTTTGGCAAAATAGGCCAAGTTTCGTGGGCCTAAATTCTCATCTTTTTCAGTATCCCTGGATGATAATTTAAAGGGAGCATGCTCATCAGTAAGCCTTCTTCCCTGGTAATGTTCATAGTACGCAGAAGCCACCTCTGAATTATGATAATAAGGTATTAGCGTCCACTCTGAATTGCAAGCACACATCTCCCGTTGTCTGTAATGCAGCTGCTTGCATGTGGTGGAAATGAGAAACTTTTATGAAGTAATTATCTTCAGAATAACTCTGAACATTTATGAAATTAAATGTTATTTATTCATTAACATTTGAAAAACCAGAAATATCTTTCCATCTGCCTTTGATGAAATCAGCTCTTTATTCAGTTTGATATTACCACAAATTAGTCAGCTTGCCTTTCACGCTCTTCGTTTCCTTTAACTCTTAAAAGTGATGTGTACTATCGCTTAAAGACAATGCTCTCCGCTGATGAAACAGCCACAAATTACACAGACACAATATGAGAACTTTAATAAGCTGAATAGAAGTATTTACAATATGCATCTATGCATGGCTGTCTGAACAGTTTTGCTTAGATTTCATATTTCACTTTCTATGGCTGGTTTGATGGAAGTCTTAAGAGAATAAGACCATTTTGTAGCTTTTCATGATTACTATTGTGCTCTGTTATAAACTGTATATGCTTCATTTAGATATGCTAAATAGTATTTTTCTTTGTTAATAATGGAAAAAATATCTTTTTATACAGTGTTCAGAATGAACATTAATATTAATACTGTGCTCCTCTGGGTTAGTAAAATGAATTTCAATAACTTCAGCCAACTGTGGAAGAAAAAAGATGTTGAAATAAATGGACAAGATTTGGGTGTAAGTTCTAAAAGTGTTTAGCTGATAGTGATCTCTGATGAAAGTTGTTTTTATTAATTTATAAATATAAAATACTTTCATTGTAAGAAAACCAAATCTGTAAAATCAAGCAATGAGAGTTCTATTAGGTTTACATGTTGCAATGATTTGGATTAGAACGGACCTCTGTAGAAGCAGTTCTCCATTTCCTGTAAGTGAAAGAGCTGATTTCATTTCCTATGTTTTGTTTCTTTCTCTTTTTTTCCAATCAGGTTCATATCAAAACTACTAGAGCTAGTGAGGCACCTTCCATAGTTTGCTTCTCTTTCTCTGTATGCCATTTTCAAGATGTAATATTTTAACAATACACCCCAGCTAAACGTAAGCCCCTTAAGCAATTCTAGTAGTTAGTAGCTCTCTATCTTAACAAAAGGTCAAGTCTGAGAAAGGCAGTAGATAATCTTGAAATTATGTATTTATTCTGTCCAAGCCCTTGGACTTAGGTTTTTATAAATGTCATTCTCATTTTGCTGGGCATGTCTACCAGATTCCTTTATTCTTACCTATTTTCATGAGCTTTGTCCTGTAATACATTTGTGAAATATATTTGTGTGATCACCAATAAAAACAAATGCCTATATCTCCAAGAATGGGAATAGCAATGGTATCTATAGCTACCAGACACTATGAGTAACAGATAACACCTAGTGGAAAAATCATATACCTGGTTTCATTGAAATTTTATGTCTATTTTCCTATCTTAATGTCAAAGGTGAAAAGAAAGAAAAGTGAAGTAGCTAGGTCCTGTCCGACTCTTTGCGACCCCATGGACTTTAGCCTACCAGGCTCCTCCATCCATAAGATTTTCCAGGCAAGAGTACTAGAGTGGCTTGCCATTTCCTTCTCCAGGGGATCTTGCCAACCCAGGGATTGAACCCAGGTCTCCTACATTGCAAGTGGACGCTTTACCATCTGAGCCACCAACGAAGTCCCAACACCAAAGGTAATTATTGTTGATTTTTAAGTGAAAGTCCCTTAGTTGTTTCCAACTCTTTGTGACCCCATGGACTATAGGCCACCAGGCTCCTCTGTCCATGGAATTCCCCAGACAAGAATAATGGAGTGGGTAGCCATTCCCTTCTCCAGGGGATCTTCCCAATCGGGGGACTGAACCCAGGTCTCCTGCATTGTAGGCAGGTACAGTATCATCTGAGCCACCTGGGAAGCCCATATTATAGTGCAAATGTTGAAGTTGTCAACATACTATTAATAGAACCTTGATTATCCATCTATTTATTGACATCATCCTAGCTTTGAATTGAGTTTGAAATGAAATATATGGTATGTACTATTAGAATGTTTTTGAATGGAAGTTAAAGAAATTAACATAGGACAGCTTAAGCAGAAATGGGAAATTTAGATAACGACATTAGTGGTTTCTGAAACCAAAAAAAAAAAAAAAAAAAACCCTCAGATCATATTTTTTTCTTTCAAATTTCCAAGAGAGAGTATTTCATAGGTCCAGAGTGACCAGGTGGCCTCTATCTAATCACATGTAGCTACGGGTGGTGATCACAGAGGAAAATGTTGCCATGAGAGGCCCACTGGTCTAGATAAGGTGAGGCAGATGAAGCAGTTATTTTCTATTGAGCAGATAAGCTAAGAGTTTTCTATTATGGTGTAATTGGTTAGGTTGTTACCATAGGGATTCCAGTGTATTTCTGATGAATTAACATTTCTAATTATCCACTTAACAATTGATTTTAATCATTCATTCTTTTCAATGAAACAAATAAGATTTTCTTTCCATTTTTTGAGTCTAGTCCATACCCATCTGAAAAATGTCTATTTCTTAATAACTAGAAGATCCCAGGTCAGTGTCTTTGCACTGGCAAGGTAGAAAGGTAATAACTATAGCTAAGATTTGCTGAGCACTTATTAAGTGACAGGGACCACACAAAGAACTTTACATTAATTATTTCATTTAACCCTATGCGGTGGGCTTCCCTGGTGGCTCAGAGGTTAAAGCATCTGCCTCCAATGCGGGAGACCCGGGTTTGATCCCTGGGTCGGGAAGATCCCCTGGAGAAGGAAATGGTAACCCACTCCAGTATTCTTTCCTGAAGAATCCCATGGACAGAGAACCCTGGCAGGCTGCAGTCCACAGGGTCTCAAAGAGTTACACAGCACTGAGTGACTTCACTATACTATCTTTGAGAAAAAGAAAGTGGCCCAGAGAGTCTAAGTAAATTACTCAAATTTGTATGGCTAGTAAGTGGCGAAGGAAAACCTTATCTTAGTCATCTCTAAAACTTGATAACAAGTAGAAGCTAAGTGTTATTTCATGAGAGAAAAATATGTATTGATGTTAGAACAAAAATGAAGTTAGAAATGATGTTAGAGAAAAATGATCAGTAAAATTCTTTGTTTCTTTAGCTGTGATTCTGAGGGTCAGATTCCAATATTTTGGTGGTCGTAGTGTGGTTCTTTGCATTTACCTTATTTATTGCTATATTTTATTATTCTCAGAGTAAACTTTCTTGACTTAGCATTTCTCCTCTCTTATAAGCCCAGGCACAGTACTCCTCCTTATTTCTCTTCTCAAGACCCCTGTTGGTCAGGATGACAATGACTACATATGTCTTGCTAAGAGAACCTGCTACCACCTGAGCCTGCATGGGTATTCAGGGAGTGTTTGTTGAGTGAATGGATGGATCAAAATTATTCTTTACTGCTTTAACAAAGTCAGTGGTCTTACATTTTTTATAGAATAAAATTCAAGTTTGTTAATTGAAAGTTTTTTCAAGTTTTTTGAAAAAAGCTTCAAAGTTTTTTTTTTTTTTCAACTGGCTTTGAAAATTATCTCATTACTCACTGTTCATTTTTTTCTCCTATCTTGTTTACAGTGTACATCAGAGAATCTCAAAAGTTACCTTTCTTCAACAACACACATGCCCTGGGCATAACATATTTCCATGAACACAACCACTGGCATGGATACAAAGAGCATGATTTGTCAGACACCCTTCACAGCTCCACCTCTTTGCCTCTCACTTAGAAAATCTTTTTTGAATGCTAAGGAGTAGAACTGGCATTCTTTTAGTGAACACGTCAATTCACTCTATTTACCAAAAAAAAAAAAAAAAAAAGGAAACTTCAGTGTACTTTAATTATTATTTTTAAGAAATAGTTTGCAAAATATCATTTCATCATGATTCCTTGGTTGAACACCATTTTTAATAGTAAGAGTCAATATCAATTACCTGCCTTTAAACTCCCCAACAACCTTGCAAAGTAAATATCATTAATCTTCTTATTTTATAGAGGAGAAATTGAAGTTCAGAGAGCCTAAGTAATCTACCCAAAGTCACATGACTAGTCAGTTTTATGTGTTTTTCAATGGAAAAAAATTTAAGGTGCTGTCAAGGTATTCCCTTTCCCTGTTTGCCACACCCATGTCTTGCTTTGTGAGCTATCTTGTAACATACACACATACACTAAATTTTATGGTTTTCATTACAAATTACATGTTTTCAAGTACTGTGATATTGTTAAAAGAAAAAATAAAATTAAGTACCTCTTTGGTAGAGCAGATTACATAGGTAAGTGTATACTAGGTATATTTGACACCAGTACATCAAAGTTCCCTGGTGGCTCAGATGGTAAAGCGTTTGCCCACAATGCGGGAGACCCAGGTTTTATTCCGAGGTCAGGAAGATCTCTTGGAGAAGGCAATGGCACCCCATTCCGGTACTCTTGCCTGTAAAATCCCATGGATGGAGGAGCCTGGTAGCTTACAGTCCATGGGATCACAAAGAGTCAGACACGACTGAGCGAATTCACTTGCGCATGAAAGTTCTGACCTGGTATTGTTTTTGGCACCATTGCTTCACACATTGCCTTATGTTTCAAAGGGAATATCTTCTTTTTTTAATTAGCTCATATCAAGTTGAAATTTCATATTCCCCAAATTAATTAGACCAAAATCTGTTGTGTTTGTTTCACATGGGGATGTGTTTCCTTCAACATTTGCTCTGTGAGCAACCTTTGATCTAACTAAATACATATTATCTGGTTAATTACTTTTTGCATCAAAGATTGTATATAAAATTTGGTGAGAAAATTCCCTGATGGTCCGGTGATTAGAGCTCTGCTCTCTCACTGCCCAGGGCATGGGTTCAGTCCTTGGTTGGGAAACTAAGATCTCACAAGGTACACTGCATGGCCAAAAATAGGAAAAAAAAAAATTGGTGATACCTCCCTGAATTCACAGTTATAATTCCTCTATAATGTTTTCTGAATGATTCCACTTCTTAATCTTTCATATAATAGAAACCAGAGCTGCACGTATATGCATGTGGTACACCACATAGCACACATGCAAATTCTCTCTTCGTAAGTATAGCTCTGAGATCCTTTCCTTGGTGAGGCTATTTTGTGGAGCCTCCAACTTTTTCCCAAAATGCTATGGAAAGTAAACATCTGGGATAGCCCCTTGTTAAATGAGATGATCTGCTTCAAAAACTTAGTAGCTATCCTCTGCATCTCAGTGAAGTTAACTGAAGTACCATCAGTACAGTTCAGTTCAGTCGCTCAGTCGTGTCCGACTCTTTGCGACCCCATGAATCGCAGCACGCCAGGCCTCCCTGTCCATCACCAACTCCCGGAGTTCACTCAGACTCAAGTCCATCGAGTCAGTGATGCCATCCAGAAATCTCATCCTCTGTCATCCCCTTCTCTTGCTCTCTATCTATCCCAGCATCAAAGTCTTTTCCAATGAGGCAACTCTTTGCATGAGGTGGCCAAAGTACTGGAGTTTCAGCTTTAGCATCATTCCTTCCAAAGAAATCCCAGGGTTGATCTCCTTCAGAATGGACTGGTTGGATCTCCTTGCAGTCCAAGGGACTCTCAAGAGTCTTCTCCAACACCACAGTTCAAAAGCATCAATTCTTCAGTGCTCAGCCTTCTTCACAGTCCAACTCTCACATCCATACATGACCACTGGAAAAACCATAGCCTTGACTAGACGGACCTTAGTCGGCAAAGTAATGTCTCTGCTTTTAAATATGCTATCTAGGTTGGTCATAACTTTTCTTCCAAGGAGTAAGCGACTTTTAATTTCAGGGCTGCAATCACCATCTGCAGTGATTTTGGAGCCCAAAAAACTAAAGTCTGACACTGTTTCCACTATTTCCCCATCTATTTGCCATGAAGTGATGGGACCAGAAGCCATGATCTTCGTTTTCTGAATGTTGAGCTTTAAGCCAACTTTTCACTCTCCTCTTTTACTTTCATCAGAGGCTTTTTAGTTCTTCTTCACTTTCTGCCATAAGGGTGGTGTCATCTGCGTATCTGAGGTTATTGATATTTCTCACGGCTATCTTGATTCCAGCTTGTGTTTCTTCCAGTCCAGCATTTCTCGTGATGTACTCTGCATATGAGTTAAAGAAGCAGGGTGACAATATACAGCCTTGACGTACTCCTTTTCCTATTTAGAACCAGTCTGTTTTTCCATGTCCAATTCTCACTATTGCTTCCTGGCCTGCATACAGATTTCTCAAGAGGCAGGTCAGGTGTTCTGGTATTCCCATTTCTTTCAGAATTTTCCACAGTTGATTGTGATCCACATAGTCAAAGGCTTTGACATAGTCAATAAAGCAGAAATAGATGTTTTTCTGGAACTTTCTTGCTTTTTCGACGATCCAGCAGATGTTGGCAATTTGATCTCTGGTTCCTCTGCCTTTTCTAAAACCAACTTGAACATCAGGAAATTCATGGTTCACGTATTGCTGAAGCCTGGCTTGGAGAATTTTGAGCATTACTTACTTTACTAGCGTGTGAGACGAGTGCAATTGTGCAGTAGTCTGAGCATTCTTTGGCATTGCCTTTCTTAGGGATTGGAATGCAAACTGACCTTTTCCAGTCCTGTGGCCACTGCTGAGTTTTCCAAATTTGCTGGCATATTGAGTGCAGCACTTTCACGGCATCATCTTTCAGGATTTGAAATAGCTCTACTGGAATTCCATCACCTCCACTAGCTTTGTTCATAGTGGGTATCAGCTGCTTCTGTGGAAACATTTACTTCTTTATTTCTTCCTTATTACAACAGAACACAATGTTTGTTACTTGGTACAAATGACCAGTGTATTAAGGAGAGGCTAAATACAAAATTTTCAGCTAAACTACCAAACTTAGAATGACTTTTCTTTTTAATCTGCTGGTAATGTTGAAAAATAAAAGAAATAAAATGGATTCTAAATATTTTTAAGACTTTGCTAAAAAAAATCCAAAAGAAAAGTTAATGAGGGAATATGATTTGATAGGATGGTGAAAGTGGAGAAACAAATAACTTTGGAGAGAAGACAGATGGCTTTAAAGTCAAGGTCACCCTGGTGTCTGGATGGACACAAGCAAACAACCTACTGAGACACCTTTGGAAACACAGCCAGTGTTGGGATGTAAACAAGAAACAGGGAGACAAGATAAAAGGGATTTTCCTCCAAAAGTCAGGCCAGATTCTTATTAGAATGCCATGATCATTTCTTGAGATATGGAGCTCTCAAAAATGATTAAGAATAAGAGAATTAAACATCTAAATATTTGGAAAAGAAGAGTGCTTGGGACAGGCATTCTTCACTTGAGTACTACTGACATTTGAGACCAGATAGCTCTTTCTCATGGGAGCCGTGAATTGCAGGATACTTTCTGGTATTCCTGGCTTCTACCCACTAGCATCCCCTATTATGACAATGAAAGATGTCTCAAGACATTGATGAACATGTCTGAGGGAACAAAATTGCTCTCAATGGAGGACCACTGGCTTAAGGGAATTATAGTCATTAATTTAGGCTGAAGGTGAAAAAGAGACCATAGATTATAATGGATTCTTATATAAGAGATATTATTAACTAGTTTTCCATTCCACCAAAGTGGAAAAGTAGATTTTTGGAAGATTGACAATGCATTTCAATTGTTAGATTTCTAGTAGGTATCCATAGAAAGTATATTCTGAGGTTGAAGTATTGTCCAATAGAGAAGTAGAATTTTTTGTGGCCTTATACCAACAATGTTTTATTAACTATTTTATTTAGCTTACTATTTCATGAATAATTAAATATTAAATTATTCAAACTATTACTTAATAAGATAACATATTGTGATTTGTTTATAACAGTAAACAGCTTTAACAATATTTGGTCATATTTGTTTGATATATTTTTTCTTGAGATTTTTTTCCTTTGCTTACAGTTTTGGTAGTGTAATTACACTTACAGTGTCCTCTTGCACCCTTCTCACATGGTCCATTGTTGCCCAGAGGTATGTAAAGAATAATCTGAAGACAATAGATATTCTTTCAGGATGTGTTTTACTTTTACACTTTGATTCTATGTATAATTCACCCATGGCAACATATGGCATTGAGTTTTTGGTGTTTTGTATGTTTTTACATAAGCAGCATCTCTGTGTGAATCTTTATTTTTCACTCAGCTTTATATTTACAAGATTTTTTTCATGTTGGCATATATAGTTGTATCCAGGCCACTACAGGAGGTAAAAATAACAAAGAGGAAACAAATAAGCCCCATGATCATGATAGACTCCTACCAGTTCAGGCCAGGAGTCCAGGTTAACAGACAAGGACAACTGCATCCCAGCCTCTTCCCTTTTTTTGACTGCCATGCAGGGCATGTGGGATCTTAGTTCCTTCATCTGGTATGAAACCCACTCTTCCACAGTGGAAGCACAAAGTCGTAACCCCTGGACCAACAAGGGAGTCCAAGCCCAACCTCTTCTTGAGCCACTTCAGGACCATGCCCAGAGTGAGTGATACATAGAGGAAGCCAAGAGTCCAGTGTGTCCACTGATTTGTGCTTGAGTTAGTGACTGTTGTTTCATTGCCATTACTTTGGTCCATGCTCCTGGATTTAAAGTCTTCAGGTTGGAGGAGCCTTAGAAAACCCCTCAAACTCACAAAAGCAAGGCAGTCTCCTCTAAGATTTAATGGACATGTCTTTAAAATGAACTTTCTTGTCTCATATTAAAATTCCTTTAAAAATGAAGCTTTTTTCTGGGCTTCCCTTGTGGCTCAGCTGGTAAAGAATCCACCTGCAATGCAGGAGACCTGGGTTCGATCCCTGGGTTAGGAAGATCCCCTGGAGAAGAGAAAGGGTACTCACTGCAGTATTCTAGCCTGGAGAATTCCATGGACTATATAGTCTATGGGGTCACAAAGAATTGAACAGAACTGAGTGACTTTCACTTTCACTTTCCTGAAGCTCAGTATGACTTATAGGCCCAAGAAGATTCCCTTAACAATTTCCCTTATACTGAACAGATAACCCCTTGCTAATATTTTAGTAGCAATAAAGAGCATGATCCCATAATTCCCAATTTAAGACATATACTCTAATATGAAATGAGGATACTCTGTTCTTTGGATTCCCTATAAAAGCAGAATCTGAGGAGTAGTTTTCTGGCTAGTGGTTTATTTAGGAGGTGGAGGACTCCCAGGTGGCACTAGTGGTAAAGAACTCAACTGCCAGTGCAGGAGACCTAAGAGACATGGGTTCAGTCCCGGGTCGGGAAGATCCCCAGAGGAGGGCACAGCAACCCACTCCAGTATACTTGCCTGGAGAATCCCATGGACAGAGGAGCCTGGTGAGCTATACCCCATGGAGTTGCAAAGAGTCTAACACACCTGAAGTGGCTTAGCATGTCCACACACACCAAGGAATAGGAAAGAAGGAATGGAGACAGTGATGAAAAGAAGGAGGAAAGGCCAAAACAAATGTGTACTATCAAGCTGGGCACCAGCTCAGTCCTGCCAAGATATCCCCAGGTCGATTACTGGATGATCCACAGAAAAGATCAAGGGATGGGCTTGTTCTCCATGAGTGAAGGATTGTTAGCTCCATCTCACTCCAAGATGGTGCATGTATGAGGTCTGGGGAAGTTCCTACAAGAGTGTCATGTGCAAGAGAAGACTTAGGTGGAAAGCCTGAGATTCCTGGTACCACTAAGATGGAGAATCCTCTAGTTACACCTACTTGAAGCAGCTTTGACACAGCAGTAACAGGAATAAGAGGTGGACCGAGGGACAATGTAGAATTTTAAAAATCCAATATATAGGTCAATTGCAAGTTATAAAAACGTGATTACTGATTGCGATTAAAAGCCAAGTATTTAAGTATGTTCAAGTTTTACAGTTGGAAAAGACCTTTACCTTCAGATGAAACTTTTTTTATATCTTGTTTAGTCCAAAATAGTCTCTGCAGATCATATTTAATTGGAGACACATTCTTAAATTGCAGTGATTTTTATTTTGGAGAGAGTGGAAAGCAGTGGTAGTATTAAGTTAATTAAGTTAAATAGTACAGAAGATAACATTTACAGGAAATATCTCAACAGGTTTATCAGTAATAATTTCTTGCATAGTTGGCAATCAGATTCCAGGGTAGAACAGATCTAATCTTGAACCAAAAGTATTCAGAAGCTGAGTCTGTCAAGTGATTATCAGCAGTGTTAGGAGTGAGAAGTAATTCAGTAACTATGGAAAATAGTATCTTACAGTTTTATTTGAAAATTCAACTTCCAACAGGTACAGTGAGAGAATCACACTATTCACTTATTTTTCCATAAGTTGCCTGTGATTCAAGAGATGTAGTTTAAAAATGCATATGGATGTACTCTAAGGTCCTACCTACTATCCTGTCTAACTTAAATATGACCCAGTGCAATTCATCAGGTGAGAAAAAAAAAAAAAGAAGAAGAAGAAGAAGAAGAAAACAGAAAAGGAAAAAAAAATGAACAATTTTGGATACATTTAAATAGTGCCAATCAATAATGCTGTTTTGTTGCTAACCTAGTAAATATGTTGATCAACATTATGCAGAACCAAATAGCAGACTCGAAGTCAAATGTTATTTCAGAATACTTCATCATTTTTCTAGCCTTATGCAGTGCTCAAAGTGGGAAATACTTCATATGATCTCAAATATAGCAAGGTTCTTCTAGGACTTTGTGAGTATAACTGAGAATTCTGGGAAAAGTGAAAAGTCTGGGGAATTAATTCCAAACTTGTGTTCATTAAAGGCAAAAGTAGTTATCTGCTTTCTCTTTCTTTTTCTTTTTCCCATTTTACTAGTAGAAATTAAACCAGTGTTTAGATAAATTTATGCTTTTATTGGTTTTAAAGGAACGATTGTACACAGTGATGTGCTAAAAGAGCACTGATTAAAATCTCGTTTTAGTAAACTTTGTAGTAAGGTGAGTTCAGTCACTCAGTCGTGTCCGACTCTTTGCGACCCCATGAATCGCAGAACTCCAGGCCTCCCTGTGCATCACCAACTCCCAGAGTTCACTCAGACTCATGTCCATCGAGTCTGTGATGTCATCCAGCCATCTTATCCTCTGTCTTCCCCTTCTCCTCCTGCCCCCAATCCTTCCCAGCATCAGGGTCTTTTCCAATGAGTCAACTCTTCGCATGAGGTGGCCAAAGTACTGGAGTTTCAGCTTTAGCATCATTCCTTCCAAAGAACACCCAGAGCTGATCTCCTTTAGAATGGACTGGTTGGATCTTCTTGCTGTCCAAGGGACTCTCAAGAGTCTTCTCCAACACCACAGTTAATCACAGGCATTTCTCACATGGCACCGTAGCTACACTTGTTAAGCCATCAGTAGTCAAGATGCATCATGCCTGTGACCAAATAAGTCTTTTCTTAAGATGAAGAGCAGGCCTTTTGCACTTGATTTATTTTATCACAAAAATAAATGCCAGTGTACATTGTGTAGGATACAACTCACCTCTTTTACACCATAAGTTTAACTATACTTTTCTCACCATTAACTTTCTTTTTCTCTGTGATGACATTCCATTTGACTTTGGACAGAAATTTTTTTAAGTTGATGTTTAGTTTAAAATAAAAAGAGTTTCAAAACACTGAATCAGTTCAGTTCAGTCACTCAGTCATGTCTAACTCTTTGTGACTCCATGAATTGCAGCACGCCAGGCTTCCCTGTCCATCACCAACTCCCGGAGTTCACTCAGATTCACGTCCATCGAGTCAGTGATGCCATCCAGCCATCTCATTTTTGTCGTCCCCTTCTCCTCCTGCCCCCAATCCCTCCCAGCATCAGAGTCTTTTCCAATGAGGCAACTCTTCGCATCAGGTGGCCAAAGTACTGCAGTTTCAGCTTTAGCATCATTCCTTCCAAAGAACACCCAGAGCTGATCTCCTTTAGAATGGACTGGTTGGATCTCCTTGCAATCCAAGGGACTCTCAAGAGTCTTCTCCAACACCACAGTTCAAAAGTATCAATTCTTCAGTGCTCACCTTTCTTCACAGTCCAACTCTCACATCCATACATGACCACTGGAAAAACCATAGCCTTGACTACACAGACCTTTGTTGGCAAAGTAGTCTCTGCTTTTGAATATGCTATCTAGGTTGGTCATAACTTTCCTTCCAAGGAGTCTTTTAATTTCAGGGCTGCAATCACCATCTGCAGTGATTTTGGAGCCCCCAAAAATAAAGTCTGACACTGTTTCCACTGTTTCCCCATCTATTTGCCATGAAGTGATGGGACCAGATGCCATGATCTTCGTTTTCTGAATGTTGAGCTTTAAGCCAACTTTTTCACTCTCCACTTTCACTTTCATCAAGAGGCTTTTTAGTTCCTCTTCACTTTCTGCCATAAAGGTGTTGGCATCTGCATATCTGAGGTTATTGATATTTCTCCCGGCATTTCAGTAATCTTGAGAGAGTGAAAATCTATCGTAGAGATATTTTTCAGAGAAATGGTTACTGTCAGGTAGAAGTATACAGCCTAAGAATTTCTTATATCTTTCTTATATAGATCTTTTCTCCTTTCATGTTCCTACCCATTTAGTATCTTCATTAATTTGGGGAATTCAATATGTTTTCTACCTCAAGGAAAATAAAGCATGGTTTAACTTTCAAAATACCGAAGAATATTATTTCGTTAAAATAGGCAGGTTTTTGTTGTTGTTGTTGTTGTTGTTGTTGTTTTGCTTTAAGGTAGTGCTTTATCCAAATGACTTCACCATTAACTTACTATCCTACTGGAAATTCTATGTTAATTTTCTAGATTGCTTAAAATAAAAGAATGTTAGGATAGGATACTAAACAAAATTGAAAATATTTAAAATACTATAAGAATAGAGAAACTGCCATTCTGAACAGGTACCATTTTCCATCCAGCTTAGCATTCAGACTGAGGAAGGCATCATAGAACTTGGAGTTTGTTTTTCCAGATGTCAAAGTAGAAACTCACAGGGGTATTTTAAAATGCCTAAAGCATTCTAAGTGAATCATGACTGTTTTTCAGAAATATTTTTTAAGGTCATTTACATCCCAGGAGTTATTGGTATTATTATTCCACCTATTCTGACCAGCAGAATTTTCCAGGTATTTCCTTCCTCATAGCTAAAAATCAAGTATCTTTGTTAACAAGTCTTCTGGTATATTCCCCAGTGCCTAAAATAATGGATCTTACATAAAGAACCACCTGAATAGGAGTTGGGTCCTATTGAACCAAGATCTTGAAGGACTGCTCCTAAAATTTAAACATAAGCCTAATCTCTCAGTCCTCTAGGTACATTGTTGTTGTTCAGTTGCGAGTTTGTGTCCAACTCTGAGACCCCATGGACTGCAGCTTGCTAGGCTTCCCTGTCTTTCACCATCTCCCAGAGTTTGCTCAAACTCGTGTGCATCGGGTTGGTGATGCCATCCAACCATATCATCCTCTGATACCCTCTTCTCCTCCTGCCTTCAATCTTTCCCAGTGTCAGAGTCTCTTCCAATAAGTCAGCTTTATGCATCAAGTGGCCAAAGTATTGGAGCTTCAATCTCAGCATCATTTCTCCCAGTGAATATTCGGTGTTGATTTCCTTTAGAATTGACTGGTTTGATACCTTTGCTGTCCAAGGGACTCTCAAGAGTCTTCTCCAGCACCACAACTTGAAAACATCAATTCTTTAGTGCTCAGCCTTCTTTATGGTCCCACTCACATATCCGTACATGGTATATAAGGTATATAAGGCTCCAGGTCTAAAAGGCTCCATAGATCACTGAGTATTAACAAGTATAAGAATATTGGGGAAGTTTCCAAGAGGTAATTTTGTCTTCCTTGGCAATTCGTTGAGAGCTAGCATTTTTAACACAATTAATGGAAAGATGTGCTGTATAGAGAGAGAATATATTTAAAACCTTATGGAAAATTTTTAAAAACCTATAGAAACCTATTTGTTACTGATCTATTACTGGAAGGAACAAGTGCTAGAATAAATCTAAAAGATATTTCTGTTGTGATATGAAAGTTCTTTACTGAAATTTTAATAAATTGTAAGAATTAATGTCCAAAGTGTCTATTAAAGTGTCATTTTTATCATCATCATCATCATATATAACATTTATTGAGAATTTACTACATATTAAGCACAGTTCTAAGCATTCTGTATTCATTACTTTTTTTTTAATACTTACAAAAACCTTATGTGGTTCTCAGCTTCATAAAGAATGTGCCATTCTGGTAAGTGATATTAACAACAGAGGACATCATGCATTCGTAATTGCATTAGGTGTATGGAAAATCTCTGGACCTTCCTCTCAATTTTGTTGTGAACTGTTTTTTAAAAAATGAGGGGAAAAAAGTTTTTAAAAACACTATTTGAGTTAAGTTCTTTTAACTCAAATTTCTAATAAATAGATGATATTCTTAAAAATACTTGTGATTCAAACATACATGGTAGAGCGATAGATCAATAAATACATAGGTAGCAATTACATAGTTATATATTAGAGAATTATTGAAAGTAAACAATTCTGTAAGTTATATTAAATGATAGATGTTTTTAGGCTACTAACCATGATAACAGAGACTCTGATTATAGATAAAACCTCTACAAGAAAGAGTATTTTCATGATATGTACAGTGATACAGTGGACACGAAAAGGGGGGTAACAAAGCTAATGACAGTGACTTTAATGGGAAATAATTTCTCCCTCTCCTTTCATTGCAACCTCTATCCACTAAACTCCTGTGGATTCTCAAGTCCCAAGACCAAGAGGTAAATAAATTTATAAGGCTTAGAGGACATTTCTGTGTGAAAATTAGCTCCTGAAATGAGTCTCAAAAAGGTTTACCACTAAGGGCCAATGAAATAAGATATATATTTGGTTAAAATATGATAATGTCTGGGTTTAATAGTACAAGATCAAGTGATTCAATAGTAGCACCCTGTGTCAAGAAGGCACCTGTCTCCATCAAAATGTAAAAAAAAAAAAAAAAATCTGAAGAAAATCTGGGTGAGAATAAATGGATTAAAAATATTGACATTTTTTTTACAGACCACCCATTCAGGTTTGACTATGAAAATGTTTTCAAAATATATATATAAAGATGTATGCAAAATGTAGTTGAGATAGTCAACTGGATATCCATGTCAAAACATCACTGGACAAATGGCCTATTACAAAAAGACTTGATTGCCTTTGCTAACAGTTTCATCTTTATAACATTAACAAAGTTAAGAGTGAATTTACTATTCCAAATTTAACTGTGAGCAGTAATGACATGATTGGTGATCTTAGGGAAAAGTGACTGAAATCACGGTGAGATTTTAGAGCTGAAAAATAGAATCTAGCAGCATTCTTCAGCATTCTTAAGAAGGGCTATGATTTAGTAAGAGTTTCTGACCTGTGCTATAGCTATTCTAGCAAGTTGTAGTTCTTGTTTGTCTGGGTGATTCATTGCTTCACTGGTGTCTGACTCTTTGTGACCCTACGGATTGTAGCCTGCCAGGTTCCTCTGTTCATGGGATTCTCCAGGCAAGAATACTGGAATGGGTTGCCATGCCCTCCTCCAGGGTCTCTTCTCAAACCAGGGGTCAATTCTACATCTCTGGTGTCTCTTGCATTGGTAAGCCAATTCTTTACTACCAGTGCCACCTGGGAAACCCAGTTCTTGCTTATTGCTTAATGTCATTTTTATTACAATTTGATTATTCAAACAAACAAAAAAAAAAGAGAAGCGTATTGAGTATTTGCCTTCTCTTTAAACCCAAATTATGCTTACACTGTTTCAGATCATGTGATTAAACGATCAAATTTTCAAAACCTTCTTAGTTTCAAAATCCGGTAAAAATAAGAGGACAAACTGGCACTTTTTTTCATATCAAGCAACTAACAAATTACCAAGCATCTCTTAAGTGCCTGCTTTGTGCTAAGAAACTAATGTAGGCAAAATCATTTATTTTATTATTTTCCATCTTTCTTTTTCCAACTGAATAATAGTTCTTTCACTTTTTTCATTTAAATAACTTAAACATATACAATGAAATATTGTACTCTAAATGTATATTTGCTTCCAGCCCAGAATTTTATATTTAACCATAGTTAATCATTTTGCCTTTAAATGCTTTTAGATGGTGCAATTTGTTCTTAATGCCTTAGCTTTCCTCTTTGGTCACACAGCTGGAGTGGAACGTGAAGGCTCCATGTAGCACGTCTCTCTGGGTGAACATTTAAAAAAAAATCCCAACTAGTAGGCAAAAAGCCATTTCCTCTAGTCAGGCTGTGGTTATCTTGATCTAGCATGACAAATTGGTGTTCCCAGAGTGGCTGCAAAGTAATCAGACTGTGACAAATGGTTTACTTATAGCAATTTGTTTCCATTTTACTGAAAATTTCCACAGTCTTAAAAAAATAAAAAAAGATTTTTAATGGTATTTGAACATTGTTGAAAGTGAACTGCATAAAATGGCTGAAGCTGGGATCTAGAATCATTTTGATCTCCCAGGAGATGTGACCACAAACAGGAATTTCCGGGTCATAGAATCTCTAAAGAAGTAACACCTCTGTCCACTGATGATAGCACTGAGTGACTCTACCCCAGGTGGAGTCCCTTAAGATTCTGTACTCATCCTAGGCTAGAGGATTCACGGTCTTGTGTTTGGCACAATTTGTATCCTTTAAGGGTGTTCTTTAAACCTGTCAAGATCCCCCCTCTTGCTGCAACAAAAGAATATCTGTTTGAGCTTGGATTCTCTAAAGACTGACCCCCTCTTTCTGGACTGGTATTCCCATTCTCTGCCTACTTATGCTAGTCTTTCAGTAAATTCTACTCTTGGTTGGTGGCTCCAAGGTGACTCAAACTGATTTGTCCTACACCCTGACTGACCTGCTTCGTGGCTAATGTCTTCTGTCTCTTTCTTACTTCAGTGAATTTATGGATGTTCTTCAAGTGATGTTTTACAGACAAAAGAACTTCCTCTTCTTCCCTAGTTTCTTAAGGGAAAGAAGAGATTAGAGAGGGCATAGAGAGGGCAAGGTTTTGTGTTAGGAGTTAACTCAAGTGGTACATGGAGGTCTTGAGTAAGGTGATTGGCCTATTATCCCATTTAACCTTGTAAAGTCTGCACTATTCTTATTTCCTAAAGTGCATGTTATTCAGAAAGATGAAAAAAATTGTTAGAGATTAAGTATCTCTGAAGTCTCCTTCCTGTCAACTTCCTCAACACCATGCCTTATTTTTATTTCTGTTTGTAGGTAGTATGAGGCATTCTTTGTTTTCCATTGGTCTGTGTTATGTGTTACTACAAAAAAGTGAGAAAAACTATCTATGCATTAACAGAGAAATAGTTTATAATCTAGAAATTCAATTAAATAGTTTATAATCTAGAAATTCAATTAAATAGAAAGGAAATGATTTCTTAAAATCATTGCACTGTTAAGCTTCCATTTGTACATTTCCCATTTAAAGCCATTTGCTTTACTCTGTACTTACTTGCAATTTTTACATTATGTTACTCCTTTAATTTTGTTGTTCTTACTGTTATCTAAATATACACTGAAAAAGAAAAATCTCTAAACAAGAAATCCTGTTTTTTATTCTTTATGATATGTCTTCAATAGCTGTAGTCATAATGCATCAATTTCCATATCCTAACAGAATTTCCTAATTGTTGTTGGATGTTCTGTGCACTACTATAATGTTTCATATAACTAAAAAATAAATTAGTCACAACTCAAAATCTTCTGATGTTCTGTTTTATTTTGGAATCTCTTCTTTTTCTCAAACTGTTTCATTTACTCCATTAATAATTATTTCTTGGGCACAGTACATGTGACTCCCCTTGTGTTCTTTACCTTAAATTGTAAGAAACGGTTTGAGATATATTCAGTTCTTTGGTTTATCAACAGAAGAAAAAAGGGAGGTTATTCAGCTTTATTTAAATAACAAATATAGTTTTCATTCTTCTCCCTCTTAAATGAAGTAAAAGTCAGTATAAGGGTTTCATACAAAATACAGTTTAAACAACTCATGGTCTATTCAGTAACAGTTCCTTTGCACAAATAGTATTACTAAACTGATGTGCTTGCCTTTTTCCTCATACTATTTAAAAATTTATAAATAAAATTTTCAGTTTAAAATAATATAGTTTCATTGTTTTAAGAAAGTAGGACAATACACCTTAAACATATAGAGCAACGTATATTATTTTCTCAATAAAATAGGGGAAAAAGAAAGTAGAGCAAATAATTAAAGATGCAGATTGATGAAAATGTGTAGGCAGTATGGAAAGAAAAATAATGACTTTCTTAATCTGTTAGGACTTACATAAAAATCCAAAAAAGTCTTCAAGGATTTGTTCTTTCTAAATTTTTAACATAATATAAAATATGGGCTTTATATTTATCAGTAGAGTATAAATATGAAATCTTTTACTTTCATTTATACCTAATAAAATGCCTTTGCATCGTCAGTTCAGTTCAGTCACTCAGTCATGTCCGACTCTTTGTGAACCCGTGAATCGCAGCATGCCAGGCCTCCCTGTCCATCACCAACTCCCGGAGTTCACCCAAACTCATGCGCATCGAGCCGGTGATGCCATCCAGCCATCTCATCCTCTGTCTTCTCCTTCTCCTCCTGCCCCCAATCCCTCCCAGCATCAGGGTCTTTTCCAATGAATCAACTCTTCACATGAGGTGGCCAAAGTATTGGAGTTTCAGCCTCAACATCAGTCCTTCCAATGAACACCCAGGACTGATATCCTTTAGGATGAACTGGTTGGATCTCCTTGCAGTCCAAGGGACTCTCGAGAGTCTTCTTCAGCACCACAGTTCAAAAGCATCAGTTCTTCGGTGCTCAGCTTTCTTCATAGTCCAACTCTCACATCCATGCATGACTACTGGAGAAACCATAGCCTTGACTAGATGGACCTTTGTTGGTAAAGTAATGTCTTTGCTTTTTAATGTGCTGTCTAAGTTGGTCATAAGTTTCCTTCCAAGGAGTAAGTGTCTTTTAATTTCATGGCTGCAATCACCAACTGCAGTGATTTTGGAGCCCCCCAAAATAAAGTATGACACCGTTTCCACTGTTTCCCTATCTATTTCCCAAGAAGTGTTGGGACCAGATACCATGATCTTCATTTTCTGAATGTTGAGCTTTAAGCCAACTTTTTCACTCTCCGCTTTCACTTTCATCAAGAGGCTTTTTAGTTACTCTTCACTTTCTGCCATAAAGGTGGTGTCATCTGCATATCTGAAGTTATTGATATTTCTCCCTGCAATCTTGATTCCAGCTTGTGCTTCTTCCAGCCCAGCGTTTCTCATGATGTACTCTGCATAGAAGTTAAATAAGCAGGGTGACAATATACAGCCTTGATGTACTACTTTTCCTATTTGGAACCAGTCTGTTGTTCCATGTCCAGTTCTAACTGTTGCCTCCTGACCTGCATATAGGTTTCTCAAGAGGCAGGTCAGGTGGTCTGGTCTTCCCATCTCTTTCAGAAGTTTCCACAGTTTATTGTGACCCACACAGTCAAAGGCTTTGGCACAGTCAATAAAGCAGAGAAAATGACTGAGTATTCAAAAATTGGGTAAGATCCATATCTGTCTAAAAACCATTTTGTTCTTTATTCATTTAACTTGATTCTGGATTTGATGGCAAAGTCACAGTGGGAAAAATTCACTCTATGTTGTTGTTGTTCAGTCTCTCAGCCTTGCCTGAATCTTTGTGACCCCCATGGACACACCAGGCTTCCCTGTCCTTCACCATCTCCCAGAGGTGCTGAAACTCATGTCCATTGAGTCAGTGATGTCATCTAACCATCCTGTCCTCTGTCGTCCCCTTCTCCTCCTGCCTTCAATCTTTCTCAGCATCAGGGTCATTTCTAAGAAGTCGGCTCTTTGCATCAGGTGGCCAAAGTATTGGAACTTCAACTTCAGCATCAGTCCTTCCAAAGAATATTCAGGGTTGATTTCCTTTAGGATTGACTGGTTTGATTTCCTTACAGTCTAAGGGACTCTCAAGAGTCTTCTCCAATACCACAGTTCAAAAGCTATGTGTTGTCACTTATTGTTTTTGAGAATTTGATTGGCCAGGCATAATAGAATGGGTTGTGAGGGGAAGAATATTAACTTTGCTTTCAAATTTCAACACAATGTCAATCCATATTATAAACATTAGTAAAATTATGAAGCATATCATTTCCCCAAACACAGACACACTGCAAAATGACCTACTGGTTGTGACTAATGCAGGATGATGGACACTTTATCCAGAGTGAAGAGAATTTCCTAGGCTTTGCTCCTTCCAGTCAGATTTGAGTGGGTTTTTATAAGGTTCTCAACCCTCTGCAATGACCCCATAGTCTTTCTAGTCGTCTTGAACATTATGATTTCAATAAGTGAAGAGATTTCGTTAATAGATTCGTTAAGATATTAATATGGAGATTTTATCACATAAAATCCTCCACATTGCTTATTTGCTACTAAACTTAAAGGATGTCGCCCATCCTCTGTCAACATGTTCCAAGTGAATCCAATAAAAGTAAACTAACCAGAAATCAAAAAGTCAACTCAACTTCTGTATGATTTTCTGAAGATCTAATCTATGTTCTTCCCAAAGACTTTAGTTTGTTAAAGAGTCATTCCATTAGTCTAATGATATCTCTTAAGGAATATGTCTGCATTAAATTATTGCTATATTTCTTCCTTCCTGAAGACCCAGAGAGAATTATCTTGAAACACAAATACCCAGTGTCTATTCACTTGTATACTTACCAAAGAATGCTGCTTACTATTCTAATAAGAGCAAGAACCTGAAGATAATTACTTCAGTTATACTTCTCTTTCCTCTTATTGTTAGCCACCAACCCAAATTCAAGGCCCTCTTTTAGTGATCCTCTCACTTAGTATCACATTGCCTAATTATCTTCCCCAGTTCAATTCCTCCTTTCACAGTTGGCTTCTCCTTTTCAACAATAGCTGCTTGAACCCTCATACTCTTACCATTATGCTCTGTATCCTTAATCTTTTCACAGAAAAATTCTGTTACCTGGTTAGATTTGAAACCTGGATCTCCCTTGAAAATGTCTCTTCCCTTGTTCCCAGTCAAGTGAAACAGTTTTGTACTTTCACACCCAAAGATCATGATAACCTGGTGTCAATAATCTCCTAGCTCTCCAGTATTTTTGTAGCTCAAATGGTAAAGTGTCTGCCTACAATGCGGGAGACCTGGGTTTGATCCCTGATTCTGGAAGATCCTCTGGAGAAGGAAATGGCAACCCACTGCAGTACTCTTGCCTGGAAAATCCCATGGACAGAGGAGCCCAGTAGGTTACAGTCCATGGTGTCACAGAGTCTGGCACAACTGAGCAACTTCACTTCACTTCACTTTATGCAAAAATCACTCTTTCCTTGAGGCTCATGATGACTGAGCTTGCTATCATTTGTTCTCTTGATTGACATTTTCCTCTATAGTCTTGACTACTCTTATCATTCTCTTTTGACTTCGAAACCTAGCTTTCAGAGTTCTTTACTCCCTGTGAAATCAACCATCATCAACTGAATAATTTCTATATGTAGATAATCTTTCTAACACATAGCATGAAAGATGGTTGACTTCAGTATCAATATCATTACCGCAATCCCACTCCCGCTAAATCACTTTCACACCAATACTATGAACATGATCTCTCACACTCTTATACGAAATCATAAAATCCAAAACATAATCATCTTACCATATCTCCTGCCCATTTTGGTCTCTCACTCCTGTTCTTTCATTCATGATGTACAAAGGACTATCTTTCCCTCCGCTTATAGTCTGCTACCCTTCTTCATAGATTTATGTCATTTTCTCTCTTTGCTTGAATCCTGGTAGTTTTTTTTTTGGGGGGGGGGTGTGGAATAACATTTTTGCTAGTATCCCAACATTCTCATTTCTTCACTTCAAAATCATTTTCAGATTATCTGTCTTTTGCTGTTCACAGATTTATGAATAGTTAGAAAAAGTAATCCAGTTGTGTGAATTTTTGCCAATTATTTGATCTCCAGATGGGTTTTCAGCAGAGCTCACCAACTCTTTTTCTGGCTCCTGGTTCTGTTCTCTCCCCAGTTTCTGAAGAGTGTCATTTCTAAACAAAACTAATAACTTTATACTTCATATTCCGCATCAATTTCCTTCGGTTTCAATCAGATATCTTGCCTCTTAATCCACAGAGAAACTTTCAGGCTACTTTGTATGATATTTCACTAATCCATATTCACAAACATATAATATTTTCATCTTTTAAAATAAGTTATTTGTTTTCTTTCCTTCTGTTTCCTGATTCTGCTTCATCAAAAATAGCCAGGTCTTTTCTGGTGTTTTACTTCATGAATGATCTGAGTTAGGGGGTTAAAAGGAGGAGATGTCTATATTTTTGCTTGTCTAATTTTAAAGTTGAGATGAATAAATAGATTGCGATAAATGGAGTTAAAAGCTACAATGACACAATGAGTATCTTAGGGGAAGAGTAATAACACTATACCAAACAATAATAATAAGAGGAATACTTTTGATCAAGTCAAAAGAAAGCAAAAAAGGATGAGGGATAAAATGAATATGGAGCAAATAGAAAATAATATACCAAGATTTTAAGATTTTATAGTTAGACTTAAATAAGTCAATAGCTACACTCATGCATGTTGCTCCGTCACAAAGTCATGTCCAAGTCTTTGTCACTACTTGAACTGTAGCCCACCAGGCTCCTCTCTCCATGAGATTTTCCAGGGAAGAATACTGGAGTGGGTTGACATTTCCTACTCCAGAAAATCTTCGCAACCCAGGGATCGAACCTGAGTCTCCTGCATTTCCTGCATTGGCAGGTAGACTTCTTTACCACTGAGCATCCTGGGAAACCCTGACAATTACATTAAATGGACCCAAATGAAAAGATTAGATAGTAAAACAATACCCAGCTATAAGATCATCACAAAATAGAAGTTGAAAGAAATACACATAAAGTCTGAAAGTTAGAGAATAAAAAAGATATACCAGAAAAAAATCTATTCTACTTACAGAAAAATATCATTGACAATAGAAAGCATATTAAAGATAAATGGGAATTTTTCAAAACTTTAAGGGGAATTTAATAATAGTATTTAGCAATTCTAATTGTATAAATTTAAAGCAATATGGCTTTAAAATATATAAAGCAAGTGAGAACTAAGAGGTGCAAGAGATAAATTCACTAGTATTTTAGATTTTTAAATATATGAAAGAATGCTTAGACAAAATTATTCTGTAAGCACATAAGAGATCTGAAAAACATACTAATTAACTTTAAAAATGCTAATTAACCTGGTAGATAATTATAGAACATTACACTACAACAATGCAGAAAATACAATATTTTTATGGGACATTTACCAAAATTTACCACATCCTGGGTCTTCCAGCAAGTCTTAACAAAGATCAAAGAGTTAAAATTGTAAAATCTTGTTTTTGACCACAGAGAAATTATACTACAAGTGGAGAACAACAAAAAAAGAACTGGAAAACTGCCTAAAGTTGTGCAATGTATTAGCATACCCCCAAATTAACCCGCTAACCAAATAAGAATTCACCACGTATAACAGAAAATATATCAAATTGTGGGATATAAATAAGGCCAAAATTTAAAGAAATATATAGCCTTAAGTGTGGGGCTTTCCAGGTGGATCAGTGGTAAAGAATCTGCCTGCAAATGTAGGAGATTCAGGAGACCTGGGTTTGAACCCTGGGTCAGAAAGATCACCCAGAGAATGTAATTGTAACTCACTCCAGTATTCTTCCCAGGATAACCCTATGGACAGAAGGGGGTAGCAAAGAGTCAGACACAACCGAGTGAGTACATATTGCCTTAAATGCATATATTAATATATGGAAAAAAGCTAAAAATTATGATTAAAGTCTATCTTTAAAAATTAGAGAAATAGCAAGTTAAAACCTCCCCAGAAGAGGGTGGAGAAAATAAACTTTTAAATAATAGAAATTAATGAAGTAGGAATAAAACTGGAATTCTAATAGATTTCTTAAATGATCCTAAATTGGTGGAAACCAGGGCCAGGGCTCAGTTCAGTTCAGGTGAGGTAAATGCAACTAGGGCACAAAATGTAAGCACACACTCACTGTCAGAGCTCATTCTCACCTGCATGATCCAAAGAGTGAGTGTCTCCTCAAGGTCAGGCAAGTAGAAGGTCAACCCTGAGTATGAGAACCTTCTTAGACCCTGTGCCCTAAGTGTTTATCTAGCTCAACTGATTTTAGTTCTGGCACTCATGGAAATGGCAACTCACCAGTATTCTTGCCTGGAGAATCCCATGGAAAGAGGACCCAGGCAGGCTACAGTCTATGGGGTCGCAAGAGTTGGATAAGACTTAGCGACTAAACCACCACCACCACTCATGCAACCAGTTTGGAAATGGTTTGGCTGTATCTGGGTATATCTGAGCATATACATATCCTGTGAACTATCAATTCTACTCCTGGCTATATCAGTTCAGTTCAGTTCAGTTCAGTCGCTCAGCCGTGTCCGACTCTTTGTGACCCCATGATTCGCAACCTCCCTGTCCATCACCAACTCCCGGAGTTCACTCAGACTCACGTCCATTGAGTCAGTGATGCCATCCAGCCATCTCATCCTCTGTTGTCCCCTTCTCCTCCTGCCCCCAATCCCTCCCAGCATCAGAGTCCTTTCCAATGAGTCAACTCTTCGCATGAGGTGGCCAAAGTACTGGAGTTTCAGCTTCAGCATCATTCCTTCCAAAGAAATCCCAGGGCTGATCTCCTTCAGAATGGACTGGTTGGATCTCCTTGCAGTCCAAGGGACTCTCAAGAGCCTTCTCCAACACCATAGTTCAAAAGTATCAGTTCTTTGGAGTAGCAAATGCATGCATATATTCACCAAACAACAAAAAAAGTTATGCACCATTATTTGAAATATACTAAAATTATAAGCAACCAGAATTTCCATTCATAGTAGAATTAATACATAAATTGTGGTAGTTTTATATAACAGATGACACTATACAAAAACAGTGAATGACTTACTGTTACACGCAAGCATGGATAGGGCTCACTGACATAATATGCAAACTCCAGCACTCATAGGTATAAGTTCTTTCATACAAAGCTCAAAAACAAGCAAAATTAATCTGTGGTGATAAATGTCTGACTAGTTGTTACCTCTGAGAAAGGGGAGTGATTTTCTGAGGTGCTCTTAGTGTCTTCTCTTGACCTCCATTGTTGTGGCATGTGAATATTCACATTATTTAAAAAATGGCCAGTTTTCTTCAATGTCAAGCAGGAATCAGGTTTAACAAGAAGATATTTGGTGTTCACAATAAATAACAATACAGAGTAGTTTTTTAAATGGCATCCAGATCATGATATCTGTGTGTCAATGTTTCTTTTCACTATTATTGCTTTAGGACAAATCTCTATGGCTTTCTACCATAGGAAACTCTAGCAACACCAGCAACTTGAAAACAAAAACCTAAAGAACTTTACAGTAGCATATTCTGGTCTCTAATGAAATCTTAGAAGAGGGTAGAGATGTAAGAAATTTTATGGGACTGGCCTAGGAAGGGAAAAATCTCTGTTTTATTTCCTCAATATAGCAACTTTCATTTCTCTTTCACTGAACATAATACCTTAGTTTTCAGTTTCAATCTCAATCATATACAGGCCAAAAGTGGTAGCAGAATCCCCATTAGCCTCACTACCAATACAAAATACAAAAATTCATGGAACAAAATACCATAAGAACTGGCTGGCAGTAAAAATGACCCTGATATTTCCAGTTTACTTGAAATAATGCTCAGAAGTCTTCTGCCTTGACTAGCATCCAAATAAAAATGGAATGTTGTATAAATTTTTTTCTTAAAAAATATAAAATATAAGAGTAATAAGCAGGTAAATTTCCTCAAACATTTATTACATCTTTAAACTGTATACATTGATTTTCCACCCTGATTTTACACTTGCCCAGTACCCACATCTGGGCCAGACTCAGAGCTTTGAGGTATCCTAGAAATAGATCCAACTACATAAAGCATTAAGAGAAAAATAATATTTAACTGGAAACTGCATGGGGAGATGGGAAGAAACTGACATAGTATAACTGTAGGAAATTTAATCAAATTTCTATTAGACATCTCAGTTTTCACCCAAATGCTTTCTTCCCTCTGGTGTCTCATCAACATCCTTCATTAACTGAATGGTGACTCCTGTGGTAAGTTTTGGTGTTGTTGGTCAGTCACTAAGTCATGTCTGACTCTGCAACCCCTTGGACTGCAGCACAACAGGTTCCCCTGTCCTTCACTATCTCCTGGAGTTTGCTCAAATTCAAGTCCATTGAGTTGGTGATGCTATCTAATCATTTCCTCCTCTGCTGCCCCCTTGTCCTGTGTAATAAGTTAAGCAGACTTATGACAGATCTCTCTTCATCCAAATATACTTGCTTCTTTTAAGTGTAATAGCTTTCCTTGTGTCATGAGACTGAAGTCATGAGTCAAATAGAAAACTAGACTCAAAGATGTGAAATGACTTTCCTCAAGTTTATATCAAATAATTATGAACTTGGAATCAAGCCCTTGACATGCATCTTCCTTTACTTTTCCATCACTCACTAGGTCTTTATATAAGGCATTGTGCTGGATTCTATGACAAACACAAAAGATGAACTGGACACAGTTTTTGCCTTCAAGTGGTTAAAAATATCATGAAAAGGAAAAATAGATGTATAAATAGTTGTCATTTAGTGAAGGATATGAAACATAATATAGGAGAATTGACACATCATTGAACCATAGAGAAGAAAAAGAGTAGTTCTGGAAAAGGAGTGAGAAAAGATGAGTAAGAAACAGTTTTCAAAAAGGAGATGACCTTTCATCTGGTGAGTAGCCTGGTTTTGAATAGTTGCCAGATATGCTGATTGAATTCTAAAGTAATATTAAGTATTATTTTCTGAACTACATGTCTGTTATTTATTTTCTTCCCAGCTAAATTAAATCTCACCAAGTTTCCCAAATAGTCTTATTTTCTTTTCTTATCTAAGTAATGTCTGTCAATCCTTAGAGCCACAGGGCTTTCCTAGAACATGTAACATTTTACAACCTTATGGAAGCTGTTACTTATATGCCTTAAAATCTAATGTTTAATTTTATTTATTTATATGTGGCATTTGGCAGAATATCAATATCTGAACTATGTGAATCTGTCATCAACCTAATGAAGTATTGATGCTAAAATACCCAGAGAAATAAATAATTAGTCATTTGCACCAAATGTATCCATCTTTGTCTTTAATGTCTTAATATTATTCAGTTACTTTGAGTCAAATACACTAGTCGAATTTATTGTTATAGGTCATATTAGTATGAGGATTTCTCCAACTGTAATTGATAAAACACTAGAAAACCTTTTTTTCTTTTTTTTGGATGAGGGAAGAACTAACTCTTGTTAACTCACTTTCCTCTTGCTTATAAAACTGAACCCTATTTTTCACTCCTGCCCCTGAAATATCTTTCAAATATCTCTACTTTTTCCATCTCTATTATGACCAACCTAGACAGCATATTAAAAAGCAGAGACATTACTTTTCCAACAAAGGTTCATCTAGTCAAGGCTATGGTTTATCCAGTAGTCATGTACGGATGTGAGAATTGGACTATAAAGAAAGCTGAGCACTGAAGAATTGATGCTTTTGAACTGAGGTGTTGGAGAAGACTCTTGAGAGTCCCCTGGACTGCAAGGAGATCCAACCAGTTAATCCTAAAGGAGATCAGTCCTGGGTGTTCATTGGAATGACCAATGTTGAAGCTGAGACTCCAATACTTTGGCTACCTGATGCAAAGAGCTGACTCATTTGAAAAGACCCTGATGCTGGGAAAGATTAAGGGCAGGAGGAGAAGGGGACGACAGAGGATTAGATGGTTGGATGGCATCACTGACTCAATGGACATGGGTTTGGGTGGACTCTGGGAGTTGGTGATGGACAGGGAGGCCTGGCGTGCTGTGGTTCATGGGGTTGCAAAGAGTCAGACAAGACTGAGAGACTGAACTGAACTGAACTGATACCTAGATATTTCCAATGGCTGCTATAACAAATTACCACACCCCTAATGCCTTAGAACAACATATCAGTGTTGGTTTATATTTCTGGAGCTCCGAAATCCAAAATAGGTTTCTCTGAATCAAAGTTAAGGTGTCAATGTGCCTGCATTCCTTCTAGGCTCTCAGGGTAGAGTTTAATTGCTTGCTTTACTCAGCTTCTTAAGGCTTCTTGTATCCCTCAGTTCATGGCTGCTTTCCTCCATCTTCAAAATCAGCAATGTAGCATTTTCAAATCTCTGACTCCAACTTCCTGTTTTGCCTCCCTTCCTCTTTAAAAGACTGTTGCAATGACATTGAGTTCATCCACAAAGTCCTGGATAAGCTCCTTAAATTCAGCTGATTAGCAGCTTTAATTCCATTTGAAACTATAATTCCCTTTGCATAACATAGCCTATCTCAGGTTCCAGGGGTTAGGATGTGGAAATTTATGATTTTGTTGTTGTTTAGCCACTAAGTCCTGCTGACTCTTTTGTGACCCAATGGACTGTAGCCCACCAAGCCTCTCGTTCCTGTCTTCACATGTTATTTCTGTTGCCTGAAACATGCTCCCCTTTTTACCCCTTATATTAGCTAATTCTGCCTCATCTTTCAAATCTCACCTTAGATGGTATTTCCTTTAAATATTTTTCCTTGACAACTTTCCAAACACACAAATACCCATGGATGTTTAGGGATTTCTCATACATGATCCTTTAGAACCCTCCACTTTTCACATCAGAACACTGAACACACTCTAGTATATTATAAAAGTAATACCTTTTTATATGCTTGCATTCCTGACTCTATGACAAACTCTACCAAGACAGGGACTTTGTTCATCTTATTCAAGGTTGCTTTTGTCTCTACTACCTGGACCACTTTCTGGCGTGTGATAAGTACTCAGTAGTCATTGTTAACTGATGATAATCCAGAAGAAATAGAGTCATTCCTCCCCCCCTTCACCACCATCGCATTTCAATCTCTCGAAATGCAGCCCTCTATATTTTCTCCAACCATAAAATATGTATGTTAACTGTTTGTAGATGTTAACATTTTATTCAGTTGTTGAGTGGTGTCCAGTATTTTTCCTTGTGATCCATGTGATTATTCTTTAATGGAAAGAGCAAGAATGTAGATAGTCTATAGACAATTGATGTCCCTCAGTAGCCTTTGCTCAAAAAGGTGAAGTCACTGCTAAGTGAGATACCATAGTTGGATAATAGTTCAACCCACTTATTTGCAAATATGGACCCAATTGTTGGTCTGAAGGTAACTCAGACTGGTAACTAAGCTCCAAACTTGTGAACATGTGTGTGGGGGGACAGGGAAATTGAAGAAGTGATTGAATAATAGGGTAGAGAGGAAGAAGAGATAATTCTAAGAGAACTGAATGAACTCACACATAAATAAAGACTTGTGGATAAGCTTCAATGTGTCATCAGTGGCCACCATGTCATGAGAGGAGTAACAGACTCCTCTTTTCTAATATTTTATTTAACCATATTTTCTTGGACAATAAATACACAGAATTAAGATATTAAAAGTCTTTGTTCATCATATACCATTTCTAAACAGTTATCATCATTTCTCAAAAAGGGATTATAAGCCATATTATGGAGCATTCTGCTCATAATAGGCAAATTATTGAGTGCCCCCTGTGTACCAGACAGTGCATTAAGACCTTGCCCTTATGCAAGTATTAGCATCTTTTTTGGTAAATCATCAGAAACAGTTGGTTGTTCAGTGTGGTTCAACATTATCCCTGAAGATATTTGGATAATAATGCAGATGTTAGTGTCAGGAACCCTGGGGGAAATTGGGAACATTTACAATTGAAATTCAGATGTATAATGACTTTTCCCATGAAAAGCAAGACTAGCAGGACAAAAAAACAGGGCCTCTAGAGAAACCCATTATACAGTTAGAAGACTAGCAGAGTGGGCACACTGTTAATAGCAGCCCACATATTGAAGAGTATGATGGTTCCAGGTATCATGTGATACCGGTACTTCACCATCCACCAACCTGGTTCTCTGTTCTACCTTCAGATGAAGAGAACATTTACTGGAGCTTGAAGTTTCTTTTAGTGGAACCCCGTAGGAAAGAGCTGGTGACAAAAGACATTTCCCTGCTGGACAAGCAAGAAAAGCCCAAGAGACTGGAGTCAGGCAGGGTCAGGACCAGTACTGAGAGACACCTCCAAGTTCCCAGGAGATCCAGAGTGTGAAGGTTAAAAATGGAGTGGAAAGCAACCAAGTAGGAGGCCAACGTTCAAAGAATCTAAAAGAAAAGGACAGGGAAGGACAACATGGGCATCAGTTGTTAGGATGAGAGCCAGATTAACCTCCTTCTTTTTCCTTTCCAGACTTGACTCCTACACAAACAAGTGCATACTGTACCAGAGACTTCTAAAGGGAATAATTAGGAATGGAACAATAACAATAACCAATTACATCTATTGAATACTTAATATTATCTCATTAACTCCTTACAACTGATTTTATTTTTCTGGGCTCCAAAATCACTGCAGATGGTGATTGCAGCCATGAAATTAAAAGACACTTAATCCTTGGAGGAAAAGTTATGACCAATCTAGACAGCATATTAAAAAGCAGAGACGTTACTTTGTCAACAAAGGTCCGTCTAGTCAAGGCTATGGTTTTTCCAGTAGTCATGTATAGATATGAGAGCTGGACTATAAAGAAAGCTGAGCACTGAAGAATTGATGCTTTTGAACTGAGGTGTTGGAGAAGACTCTTGAGAGTCCCCTGGACTGCAAGGAGATCCAACCAGTCCATCCTAAAGGAGATCAGTCCTGAGAGTTCATTGGAAGGACCGATGTTGAAGCTGAGACTCCAGTACTTTGGCCACCTGATGCAAAGAGCTGACTCATTTGAAAAGACCCTGATGCTGGTAAAGATTAAGGGCAGAAGGAGAAGGGGACGAGAGAGGATGAGATGGTTGGATGGTATCACCGACTCAATGGTCATGAGTTTGGGTGGACTCTGGGAATTGGTGATGGACAGGGAGGCCTGGTGTGCTTGCGGTTCATGGGGTCGCAAAGAGTCAGACACGACTGAACGACTAAACTGAACTGAACTCCTTACAACAACCATATAAGGTTGCTAACTACAACGAGGCTCATTTTTTAAAAACCAATAATGCTTAGAGAAGTTAAGAAGCAGACTGAAAATAAAGCCTACCACAGAGTAAGCAGAGGCTCAGAGCACTAAGAAACAGGGGATTACTCTAAATATCTTTCTCTCTTTCTTTCATAAATAGACAGTAGCAATGAAAAAAGGAATAATCAGGGCTTTTCCACTGTGTGCTCAGTAAGTGAGTCCACTTAAAATTGTGTGTGTTGTGTGTGTGTATATGAAAAAATAAAGGAAGAGGTAATCAAGAATGGGTTGTCATTATGTCATCATTATTAGGGGAAAAATGAGAATATTATTTTTCCTTGATATTCTAGCCATCCTAACTTCAGGACTACAAAAATATGCTATAGGCATTAATAGATTACTTTGTTTAAGGAAACACACACACAGTTGTGAGGGTTCCTTGTGGAACTTTGATCTATAGTTACTGAATACATGTGATTTGTCAATTTTGGACATTAATCTCTCCAGTCGTGGCACAAAACCCCAGGCTGGGCTGCAACAGCTAATGAGTATTGCTGTGGGGAGCCACCTTCTTACTGCAGCTGGAGACTCTCTGAGGAGTCCTTGGCTATGATGTCAGTACATGCTCTCAATGGCAGCCCTCCCACTGAGAGTCTCGCTCTCCTTGCTGAGAGAACTAGGAGTCAATGCTTTCCCAGGACCTTGCAATTACTATCCAAATGTGAGAAAGTGACCTGGAGATCTTGAGGCTAGCATGAATTCTCAGTGAGTCTTTCACATTTCCAAAAGTTGCCACACGACCAGTGCACTCACCCCTTGAAGCTGACTGAAATTTCCTTCTTTGAGGCTGCCTGGGTTTTGCCTTTGAAGTTTAAACCTGGGAGCAGTTATCTGCCAACCAAGATAAGCACTCCCAGGGCTTCCACGGGCAGCCAGTACTAACAAAGAAGGAATAAGACCTCTGAGTGCGCTTTGCCATCTACCAAGTCGCAGTGGAAAAGAGAGTAATCAGGGTTCTTTCTACAGGGTGCTCCAAAAGTGAATCCAATCAAATTAAAAGAGAGTCAAAGAGAAAAGATAAAATAGCTTCAAAAGAGAACCCACAGCTGTAGACTTGCCTGTCAATCAGCAGGAGTCACAAGCCAATCAAAGGTGAAATAAAAAATTTTGTTTGAAGGAAAATGCATTAGAATCAGTTGCATTCCACCAGAGTAGGGGAAAGAGAAAAAGTCAACCCATACTGGGGGCAGTAAAGCTGATAATCAATCTATACATTTAAGCATATCAGTAAAGATTATATACACCCATCCAAATGCAGGACATTTATGTGTCCAGTCATGATCTTGACATCCTCAAAGGCTGCTGTCCCTGATCTCAAAAAGTTAACACAACCAAGAGAATGAACAAAACTCTTAATCAGTGAGTACATGAGCTATTTCAGTAGATAAATTTAATTTAGCAATTTGTGTGATTATTTTTTCCTCTCTGATATAAGATTATGCTTGCCCATGTTAAAAAGGTAACTAAAGTCTTACGTACCTCAGTATAAGGAATTTTTATGCTTGTTTAAAAAAAAAAATAGTGCCCAGGGTAGAATTTTCCAGGCAATACCAGCCAGTCCTTGCTTCAGGAAAGATCAGACTCACTTAAGCAATGGAGGTGCATAAACCTATGAGCAAGAAGGAAATGAAGGCATGGGAAATTGAACATTGCCTGGATAGGACAAAACTGGTTAGCTTGCTGAAATGGAGAGAGGATAACGTCTGAGGAATTTAAGTGTCAGGAACTTGTGACTAACTTGCATGCAACACCATTGGTTCAGGAATGATACCAGTGAAGGATGCTTACTGAACACAAGCTGAGTCCTTGACAATCCTACGTCTGAGTAGTTTGCAGTTGGTGGGATGGACAGCCTTGTGAGGAATCTGTATCATCTTGGAGTATCAAGTTAAGGGTTTTGAGATAGCGAGATTTTTCTGGATTATTTAGGTGGGCCCAATGTAATCACAAGGATCGTTCAAAGAGAGAGACAGGAGGGTCACAGTTCGAGAAGGTGACGTGAGGACAGAAGCCGAGGCAGATCTTCAGAAGCAGAGAGAGAGTGGCAAATGAAACACTGCTGAATTTGAAGATAAGAAAGAAACCACAATCCAAGGGAAGCCGTGGACCTCCAAACTCCAGCAGAACTGATCAGCGGATTTTCTTAGAAACTTTGAAAGAAACCAATCCTTGTCAAATCATTTTGAACTTCTCAACTCCAGAATAGTAAAAATGATCTGCTGATATTTTTGCTCTTTTACACCACAAAGTTTATAGCTATGTCTTATAGGAGAAATAGGAACTAACACTGTCATCTTCTAAAATCAGTATTTTTTTTTTAATAATCTACAACACTACAGAGTACTCTACAGCTTTTATAAGCAACAGACTACATATAAGCAGAGAGCCATGGGTATATCTTCCATAACCACAGTGCTGAGTGAACATTAAAATAAGAAAGGAACAAGCCTGTAGCTTAATACATATTACAAAATAGTACTACATATTTTGCAATTTTGCATAATTAAAACTTCGACCAAGTTGCTTTCGAGGAGAGGACAGAAATGGGAGTAAGGAGAGAATGGGAGTAAAAGCGAAACAAAAACAACTAATCAAGAGGATATGACTCTACTTTCTGTACTTCAGTTTCAAATATTTAAATAAATAAATAAATATACAGTTAGTCCACTATATTTTAAAATAGGAATTTAAATTCTATCTTTCAAACAATAGATATGTGAAGGGATCTGACATTAAATTCAAAACCTAGAAGAAATTATGATTTATCTTGCAAGCAGAAGCTCATGGAAATTTACCATATTTTATGGATAAGCAGAGTCAATGCACATTTAGTCTGTATGAAGAAAAATGTCAATTATTCTTCACTAGGCAGTTTTTTGATCCTCATGTTTGCAATGATCACTTTATCCTCTACTCTCTTGCATCCTCTGTTTTTCCTTCTAGAAGCGAAATACATCATTGACCATTTTGTAAAAGTGACAGTGACTCAGTAAGAAAAATTGTTCGTTCATCTCAGTGGAATTTATCCTTTTAAAAAGATCATGTTGATATCTTGGGTCTAAGAATTCTTGGCTAATGAATTAACCTGATGACAATTGGATGAGAATCCTCTGAATCCACTTGCAGGTAAGACCCATGAAAAGTGTGAAAGGAGAGAGGGAAGGAGGGAGCAAGGGAAAAGAAAACACAGACCTCGTAGCCACCGCCATTTTGGACTCCTTTTTCCTATTTTAACTATCTAGTAATCTCAAGTCAAAAATATTTTTAAAAACACAACAGTAATCAGAAGACTAAAGTATTTTACAGAGCATATCTCGGTTGTAATTGTTAACTATATACCTAAGGAAAATTTTGACCTACTGAAACAACAAAAACCCATCTTCTAGATTTTGAAAAGCTTTTTTTGAGTTTTTTCTTTTTTAAAATTTATTTATTTTTTAATTGAAGGATAATTGCTTTACAGAATTTTGTTTTCTGTCAAACCTCAACATGAATCAGCCATAGGTATACATACACCCCCTCCCTTTTGAATCTCCCTCCCATCTCCCACCCTATCCCACCCCTCTAGGTTGATACAGAGCCCCTGTTTGAGTTTCCTGAGACATACAGCAAATTCCTGTTGGCTATTTTACATATGGTAATATAAGTTTCCACGTTACTTTCTCCATACATCTCACCCTCTTTTTAATGTAATAATTCTATTTTGTAGGGAAAGGTGAGCCTGGTGAGACTTTGGACAACTGATTTTGAGGAGAATTAGTCGCTGTTTATCTTTGTATAATTCAAATGAAAGCAGTTTCCACGTTTTTGTGTATGTGTGATGTGTTCTCTTATGTTTGTTTTAATGCTAACTACAAAAGGGACTGTGTAAAAGGAACTAGCATTAGACTTGCTAAAGAAAAGTCAGTTTTATCCAAACAATGCACAAATGTTGTGGATGGTACCAATAAACTTTTGGAAATAACTTCCTTTAATTTTAGGAGAAAATAGAATAGGAAACTTCCCAGGTAATATATGTAATTCGCATTCCTTGGCAGTAATTTGGAAACGTTAAATGTGAGATGGATCCATGTGATGAATCAGCTGTCCAAGGATTGAAAATTGTGATATAGAGGACAGTTGTCTCTTTCCTTTTATCTCTTATAGCTGAAATGTTCCTCCTCAATCTCACCCAAAAAGTATACACCTATTCTGTTCAAGAAAGAGTAGAGAGAGAATAAAATTCCTCCTGTGTTAGAAAGCAACTCCTGAAGCTCCATGAATAAACATCTCCAGGTAGAGAAAAAGAAAAAATTATCTTGTTTTCATTTCATGAATTTCCAAGCAATGAAAACATAAAAGTTTTATAACCTTGATTGTCACCGAAAACAGGAAAATCCTGAGAGAGCAATGGGTATATTATGTTCAAGATTGAGGCCTCAGTGGAGTCACTGTAATTTCTCCCTACTTTTCACAGAATATGATTGCTTTTTTAAAAAAGTAAATTAATTTTCCAATATGAGATGTTTTTGTTCTCTGGTGGCGATGATTCTCCTCAAATAAAATGAATCAAATTGATCATCAACTATGAAAATACTCTTAAAAACATTCTGACAAAAAGAGAGATAAGTCACAAATATTATCAGTCACTCTTCTGCCCAGAGAAGTGACCTCAAGTATACTTAAGGAATAACTAAAAAAGGAAATCCTTTGGAAATGCTTTTATCATTTTTAAAACTAGATAATGGGTTTTTTTCTTCCTTTGTTTGAACCAGCATTCCTACTGAGCACACTTTTTTTCAATACAGATTCCATTTCTTCACAAGTCAAAATTCAACTTCAATAGTTCCTACACTCTTTCTTTGGGGATCAACGCTTGATGGTGGTTATACCTATCCTTGAATTATTTTCTAGCATGTAACCAAATGACCTTAGCAGCTCACTTGAATCTGCATTTCATTTGCATTTGGAGCTCCTTCTTTGTTAGTTATAATAAACTATTATATTGCAATTCAAATAGATATATTCTATCTAGGCAATGGCCATGAGTTTAAGAAAAAGCTCAGAAAATTTTAGTGTACAATAAGAATGTTTCACAGTCAAAATTATGAAAAACTGACCATTAATTATTTTTCAGGTGATAACAGTACCCTGGTAAGACAATTGATTTTAACAAGGTGTATGATTTGAATGGTACAAACATTTTACTAGTTGAGAACTTTAAGCTGTTGACATCTGTTGACAGATCAGAATTTGGGGAATGTTTAGAATTTGCTACATGAAAGATATATCATCTCTTGCTTTGCTATTCACTTTGGTCAACTGAATTCAAAAATATAATAAGCAAAGGAGAGCAAAGCATTGTCTTAGAAAACATAAAGATGTATATAATTTTTCTGTGGAACTCTTATTTTATAAAATAAGTATCTTGATTTTTCTCTCTCATTGTCCTTTTACATCTATTGTTTAGGTTGGTGTTTTCTAATTATACCTAGGCAATTAAACTTTTAACTTATATAATATAATCTTAGTGAATAAATTTCCACCTCAAAATATAATAAAATCAACTTCAGTTTTATTTTAAAGTCTGATTTCTCTCCCTTTCTGTAGCTTATGCCCTATGCAGTCTGAATTCTGTTTCCATGTCTAGTTTCTCTCAGAATAAATTTAGAGTCACACTACTAATCTTTGTATATCCAAAGACCATGGCCATTTCTTTATCTTTTCTTTGTTTGTCTTCTATGTTTCATATTAAAATTTCAGCACAATTACAAGTTATTCCTGCAAACAAGTTTTCCAAACTTTCCAAATACTAGGCACCCTTTTCTTTATTTATTCTTTTTTTTTTCTTTTTTGGTGACACAGAGTGGCATGGGGGATCTTAGTTCCCCAGCCAGGGATTGAACCCATACGACCGGCAGTAGAAGTGTGGAGTCTTCACTGGACTCCCAGGAAGTTCTGTGCTGTACTTTCTAAAATCTAATGTCTATAATTTCTCAGAGGAGGCTGCATCCAGAGTAGGGATTAAGCAGTCTCTCCAATATCCAACAACTCCATAGTATCTACCCAAGCCTTAGGGCCTCCTTTTGATTCCTTGCATTAGCCTTTAAGACAGAATTGTCAGAAGTTTGCAGAACCCTTTGGCAGTCTGCATTATTTCTGTTTCCTTTTAATCTGGTCTATAACTAACATGTTACCCATACACAGGCCTACCTGATGGTCATACCCTGGTCACAAAGAGGCAGACATGACTGAGTGACTAACATTTAAAATTATCATCATGTTGTAAATACTATAGTACAATAAAACATACTCTGTTTGGAAAGCCTAAAGGAAGGAAGTGGCTAAGAGAAGACTTGTGAGCAGAGGGATGGTATTAATATATGTGCCTGGAATTTCTTCTTCTGCTCTCTGCACAGCATGACATTTCTTCCCTTCCTTGTCTCATTACTCGCTGGGTCTCAGCTTTAGTGACTGAAGTCTGCCACCTGCAAGCTCGGGTCTGCCCAGTTTTAGTAAGGCTGGTGTCAGCCTCAAACTGTCTGAAATTGGTCAGACTATTTGAGCTTTAAACACCCTATTTTCCAATGAGTTCCAAAAAGAATTTTTTTTTTCTTCCAAGTCTGAAGTGTAGGTTACTGATTTCTCTCCAGCTCCTCACTGAGCCTGAAGCCTTCTGGCCCTACCCTTAGTATACTTGCTTGAGCCATGAAATTTTTTCTAGCCTTTGCCAATTTCCTCTTTGCTGTTGAAACAAGATCCCACTCCCATATCCTTAAGCATTGGCTAAGACCTAGCTCCATATCTGATGGATTTTCTGGCCTTTAAGAAACCTCTTGCCTTACCATAACTGGCATCAATTTTAACAGCTGGCTATTACTAACTCCAAACATAGTGGCTTAACCCAACATATTTATTAGCTCACAATTCTGGGATTGAACAATTTTAGGCTGGGCTTAGCTTTAAAGCTATTTAGTCCTCAGCTGTTCACCTAAGTATTTCCTCCAAAAGATTGACCTGGGCTTGCTGTAATGGCAAAAGCAGGAATTCAAGGAAGATGAAAGAATTCAAGGCCTTTGGAGAGCTAGACTGTACTGACACACCATCACTTCTGTCACACTCTTTGTAGCAAAACAAGCCAGCTGAGATCAATAAGTAGGGAAATTCATGAAAGGAACGACAAAGTTTTACTGAAAATTATGTCACTATATGAAGGGCTGAAAAGTTGGGGAATTTTTTATAGTCAATATATTACTTACTGCTCAGAAGTATCACGGGGTGACTCTTGATTACTGAATGACTCATTCTGGATGACTTTGGACACTAGTTCTGGTGTAATTCCACCTAAAGTCACAGTGCCCTTTTTGGATACCATATTTGAACTTATTTCTTCTACCTCTTAGAAGAAAAAAAAAACTGCATCATCACTGGTTTATCTAATTTTTAAACTTCCAGTCGAACTCACTCCTGGATTTATTGTTTTCCCCAATGTACTTTTTCTTACATATGCTGTTAGCTAACTGTCAAGCAATAATTAAACATGTTTATATTAATATTTGGTGGGTTTTATTTTCTCCTGTGGAACACCACCTTAGAGAATTTGGATCAAAAGTGCTTATGAAAAACTGAGTCAATCAAGGCAGCTATTTGTCAGAATGAAGAGCCTCAGTAATTAAAATAGTAGTCTTTCGGCCCATCTTAAAGTATTCTGACATACTGTTCTCCCTACACTAATATCATTTCTGAGGTCTATTTGGAAGTTGTCATGTATAAATATTAAAGATCAAGGTGTGGAACCAATAGTGGTTTCTTATCTTTGAGATAGCCAAAAAAAAAACAAATTTCCCTAAGGATATAGAATAAGTTTCATTATTCAAGCAAAATCAAAAATTAAAAAAAGTAGGGGGGGTAGCTTTTGTATTTCTGGTGGTTAATTGGTGTGCCATCAATAACATAATTAAATGACCACAGACTTACTGAGTTGCAACTCTACCTGAGGAACTGTATGTATTAAAATAAAATAAAATGAAAATATGTTAACAGTTTTTATTATATTAAGAGCTGTCATTTTTTCAGCAATACTTTGAGCATTAATGGGGCTTCCCTGGTGGTTCAGCAGTAAAGAATCTGCCTGTAATGCAGGAGTTATAGGAGTTGCAGGTTCTATCCCTGGCTCAGGAAGATACCCTGAAGGAGAGCATAGCAACCTACTCCAGTATACCTGCCTGGAGAATCCTATGAACAGAGGAGCCTGGTGAGCAACAGGCCATATGGTCATAAAGAGTCGGACACGGCAAAAGCAATTTAGCATACATGTTAAGCATTAATGTAATTTTTCTCATTTAATTTTTACCACCTCATGTCGGGATCCTCCCAACCCAGGAATCAAACCCAGGTCTCCCTCATTGCAGGTGGATTCTTTACCAGCTGAGCCACCAGGGAAGCCCAAGAATACTGGAGTAGTTGTTAGCCTATCCTTTGTCCAGCAGATCTTCCCGACCCAGAAATCTAACTGGGATCTCTTGCATTGCAGGCGGATTCTTTAACAACTGAGCTATCAGGGAAGCACCCTCATGAAATAGTTGTTACTATAAGCAATTTGCATATTAGGAAACTATGATTCTAATAACTAATTTTCCCAAGAGGTATGTAGCTCTTAAATCTGGGAATTTGAAGTGCAGGCTACTTAACCTTTATACCTGTCCTCTTAACCATTGTATTAGAATGCTAATTTCATACTATATTATAATTCTGGGTTCACAGGAGCTACGAAAAACTGAAAATCTTTTCATATTGATTCTTTTCTGGCTTGAACTGAATCTCCTATGAGATTCCAAAGTTTCTGGAAAATGGGGAGCTTGCAGGGAGACCAGTTTTACATGGTATCAAAAGCAATATGCTTACTTGTCAGGTACATACATGTGAAAATGAATATGGACATATACACACATACATGAATTAAGAATGAAATTTCCATTCTTGATTCTCCTTAGAAATAGCCATTCTAGGATGAGTAAATTATCTAGCGCTATTTATAATTTTTAAGGCTTTTAATAAATTATATATTTTTTTAAATAAGTATTTATATCAAGATAATCATGTTGATTTGAAAACCAAATAAAGAAATTTCAGTTTAATATGAAAAATACTAGTTATCCAAAGTTCTGTTTTTAATGGTAAAAACCTACCAATTAAACAGAGCAATGATGAAAGGGCACAACCTAGAAACAAGCCATGGGTTAAACTACTGAATCATATGACATTCTTTTAATTAACACACTAAAATACTGAATGAACTGGTAATGGTAACATACAGGTGGTGACATTTCAGGGATAAATCCTAATCTAAGGGATTAATTAGCATTTATTCAAGTACATAATAATGGAGTTTTAAAGGAAAATGGATCCACTGGGCTTGTTTACTCCCTTTTTAACATATAGAGGGCATTTTAATTATCTGTACTGCTTTTAGTGCATTTCCCAGGTGCTAGAGAAAACATTTTAGTGCTGGAACATAAGATATGAAAAACCAATGCATTTTTTCATATTTTTTTCTTTTTTTCATTCCTTTTAAAAGATAACCATAATCTTATTTATTTTTAGCAAGTAAAAAATTAAATGTGTATTTAAGCGTGCACAGTATTCAATTCAGTTCAGTTCAGTTGCTCAGTCACGTCCGACTCTTTGCGACCCCATGAATCGCAGCATGCCAGGCCTCCCTGTCCATCACCAACTCCCGGAGTTCACTCAGATTCATGTCCATCGAGTCAGTGATGCCATCCAGCCATCTCATCCTCTGTTGTCCCCTTCTCCTCCTGCCCCCAATCCCTCCCAGCATCAGAGTCTTTTCCAGTGAGTCAACTCTTCACATGAGGTGGCCAAAGTACTGGAGTTTCAGCTTTAGCATCATTCCTTCCAAAGAAATCCCAGGGTTGATCTCCTTCAGAATGGACTGGTTGGATCTCCTTGAAGTCCAAGGGACTCTTAAGAGTCTTCTCCAACACCACAGTTCAAAAGCACCAATTCTTTGGCGCTCAGCTTTCTTCACAGTCCAACTCTCACATCCATACATGACTACTGGAAAAACCATAGCCTGGACTAGACGGATCTAGGTTGGCAAAGTAACGTCTCTGCTTTTGAATATACTATCTAAGTTGGTCATAACTTTTCTTCCAAGGAGTAAGCATCTTTTAATTTCATGGTTGCAATCACCATCTGCAGTGATTTTGGAGCCCCCCAAAATAAAGTCTGACAGTGTTTCCACTGTTTCCCCATCTATTTCCCATGAAGTGATGGGACCAGATGCCATGATCTTCGTTTTCTGAATGTTGACCTTTAAGCAAACTTTTTCACTCTTCCCTTTCACTTTCATCAAGAGGCTTTTGAGTTCCTCTTCACTTTCTGCCATAAGGGTGGTGTCATCTGCATATCTGAGGTTATTGATATTTCTCCCAGCAATCTTAATTCCAGCTTGTGTTTCTTCCAGTCCAGCATTTCTCATGATGTACTCTGAATAGAAGTTAAATAAGCAGGGTGACAATATACAGCCTTAACTTACTCCTTTTCCTATTTGGAACCAGTCTGTTGTTGCATGTCCAGTTCTAACTGTTGCTTCCTGACCTGCATACAGATTTCTCAAGAGGCAGGTCAAGTGGTCTGGTATTCCCATCTCTCTGAGAATTTTCCACAGTGATGCATAAAAAGGATATTGTTCCACATCACTACAAAAAGCTTCTTTGTTCATTTAGTTGGTTGTGTAGTACTCCATTGCATGGATGGCAGTACCACATTCTTCATTTAACTAATTCTTTATTGATAGGCCCTTTGGTTGTTTCTGATCTTGTTTTTGCCTTTTCTTGCACTTTATTTTATATTCCCGCCACAATAATGGCTAATTTAAACATAAATCATAGAGTGATCCTGAAAAGGTGGCAGCAAAGTAATGAATGTGTCAAAGACTGAGGGTCAGGTCAGGTGAGGCATCAGCGAACCGTCTTAACAGGGCTCTTAAAGTTGCTGGTAGCTTGGAGCTGCTGCTGGAAGACCACAGGATGGACCTTGAAACCATAGAGCCTGGACACAATCTGGTTGGTGCACCTCTTTGGTCAGTACTTGGGTGTACTGTGAAGAGCATGTAAGGGAAACCAGTGCCAAAGTAGATGCCATCCATGTGTTGGCACCTCAGTGACTTCTGTGTGTACACATCCAAGCATTTGAGGCAGTAGAACTTATCATGGCCTCAGTTGGGATGTCTGAAAGGCCACTGGGAAGCATTAGTTGGTTTCCACCGTACACACAGGCTCAGTAGCCAAAGTCTTCCTGTTGGTACTCTTCCAACATCTGAGCAATGCCACAGTTGATGAGGATGCATTGTTATTCAGTCACTAAGTTGTGTCCAACTTTTTGTAATCCTATGGACTGCAGCACACCAGGCTTCTCTGTCCTTCACTATTTCCTAGACTTTGCTCAAATTCATCTCCATTGAGTCAGTGATGCTATCTAACAATTTCATCCTTTGCTGCCACCTTCTCCTTTTGCCTTCAATTTTCCTAGCATCAGGGTCTTTCCAATGATTCAGCTCTTCGCATCAGGTAGCCAAAGTATTGGAGTTTCAGCTTTAGCATCTGTCCTTCCAATGAATATTCAGGGTTGGTTCCTTTTAGGATTGACTGGTTTGCTCTTCAAGGGACTCTCAAGTCTTCCCTAGCACCGCAATTCAAAAGCATCAATTATTCCTCAGTACTCAGCCTTTCTTCTGGTCCAACTCTCACATCCATACATGACTACTGGAAAAACCATAGCTTTGACTATAAGGACCTTTCTTGGCAAAGTCATCTCTCTGTTTCTTAATACACTGTCTAGGTTTGAAATAGCTTTCTTTCCAAGGAGGAAGTGTCTTTTAATTTTGCAGTGATTTGGGAGCTCAAGAATAAAGTCTGTCATTGTTTGCACTTTTCTCCCCTTCCATTTGCTATGAAGTGATGAGACCAGAAGCCATGATCTTAGTTTTTTGAATGCTGAGTTTTAAGCTAGATTTTTCACTCTTCTCTTTCACCCTCAAGAAGCTCTCTAGTTCTTCTTCACTTTCTGCCATCAGAGTGGTATCATCTGCATATTTAAGATTTTTGATATTTCACCTGGCAATCTTGATTCCAGCTTGAGTCATCCAGCCCAGCATTTTGCATGAGGTACCCTGCATAGAAGTTAAATAAGCAGAGTGACAATCTACAGCCTTGACATACTTCTTTCCTAATTTTGAACCAAACCATTGTTCCATGTCCAGTTCTAATTGTTGCTTCTTGACCTGCATACAGGTTTATCAGGAGACAGATAAGATGGTCTAGTATTCCCATTTCTTGAAGAATTTTCTACAGTTTGTTGTGATCCACACGGTTAAAGACTTTAGCATAATCAATGAGGCAGAAAGAGATGTTTTTTTTCCTGGAATTCCCTTGCTTTCTCCACCATCCAACAAATGTTGTCAATTTGATCTCCTGTTCCTCTGCTTTTTCTAAACTCAGCTTTTACATCTGGAAGTTCTCAGTTCACGTACTGCTGAAGCCTAGCTTGAAGAATTTCAAATATAAAGTGAGGATATAGCAGGTGTGGGTCCATCTGTAAAGCATTTTTTGCTGCCTGTTTAGTCAGGTCATTCTTGTTGGTGTTGTCTTCCAACTCCATAACCAGCTCCAGGTTCAAGATCATATGTAGTCTATAGTGAGGCACCTTCTTATTGAGTCCAGTGACACTGAATTTATCCTAGATGTAGTCTTCATCCACTAAACCAGAGAATTCATTGCTAAGGAGCCCACAGAACCAGGAAACCCAGGATACCTCCTCTGAGCTGCTAGTGTTCATGTGACTGGACAGGAGCTGGGACCAGGGAGCCTAGGGGTGGGGTGGAGGAGGGGGCAGAGGGAAAGGAAGTTTCTGCTTCCAAGCAACCGTGGAGATGGCTACAACACAGCCTGCAGACCCAACTGCAGTCTCTAATCTTTTTTATATTACAAACAGTAATAACCCAGGATCTCACCTGCTTCTTTTAAGTCTACTGCATTGGCAGGCAGGTTCTTTACCACTAGCACCACCTGGGAGGCCCTTTATTACAAACAATACATCAACAAAAAAAACCTCATAGGAGTCGTTCTCAAACATACAAGTGTACTCATGGGACAAATGCCTAGAGGTGGAATTGCTTTACAGAAGGAGACGTGTTTGTAATTCCTGCTGCCATTAATCAGAGTGCATTCCTACCAGTTTTTACCCATTTATACAATTACCAGCAAGTAACAGAGTGCCAGTCTCTGTAAACCCTTGCACACAAGTTATCACACTTTGAGGATTTTATAAATTTGGTTGACTAGAAATTTTATAACAGTGTTGTCCTAATATAAATTAATCTTATTATGAGTGTACTGAACATCTCTTTATATGCTTAATTGTATCCTCTTTTATTTCATTTTACTGGTCTTGTCCCAAACTTTTTAATTGGAAATTTAACTTCTTTATTTATATTTATTCTTATTTGTTAATATTTTAAGGGCATTGAAATATTTCTAAATATTGTCTCTGTCCCTAAAATTCTTTATTATTATTATTATATTCTCACATTTTTAATTTTTGATCTTATTACTTTCCCACCCATGGAACGGGGATTTTGTTATCTGAATTTGTAAAAATTTAGAGTTTTACAGTGTTGACATTAGGTGACATACGATTTCTACATTTAGAGAATGTATGGAAGTTTTAGAGTGATAACATGTTAGTTTGGGCACCTATGAGAACAGTATGTATTCTTTATTCTTAGAATTTAAAATTCAACCTACGTCTATTACATAGTTCTTGGTAACCAAGGTGCATCTATTAGATATACCTTATTTTACTTGCAAAATGTATACTGTTACTTGTGTTTTATATAATAGAGGTATCATGGATTAAGAGTAGTGAGCCTTGCACTACAGAGAATGACTTCATATTGTTCTACGTAGTATTTAATCTCAGTATGGACTCATGGATTCTTCCTATATACAAAGTATTCTAACTCATTACTGTTAATTATTTTTATGTTCATATTGCTCCATATTTGGGAACTCCTTCAAGCTAGACCTTGTATTTTGGGACTTCATCTCCTTTAGTGAAAACACATACATCCATCTTCTTTTTTAGCACCTTCTCACTTACTCACTTTGTTATACAAGAGGTTTCAGGTTCAGGTTCTACTTTTCTTTCTCCAGCATTAGAATCAGCTATTTCTCCAAGGTATCCTGTCTCCTTTTAGTGGGGAAAAGCATTTAAAAACCAGGATATGGATGCTCTGCATTCTCCTTGCTCCTCCTCATGCATCATTGTTTCTAGACCGTTTTAGTGGATGTATATTTATAGATATACATATCTATATAAGCAATTTTCCTAGGGAAAGAGTGAAAATAGAAAGCATTAGAATTTAAACCTAATCTTGTTCTTTTTCAAAGGCTCAGCTGTCAACTTGTTTTTCCATTTATTTAATAAGCATTTACTTGTTATTTATACTTTTTAAAAAATTTAATTTATTCAAACTGAAAAAGAAACCCACAGTATATCCATTTCTTCCACTCCCTCTAACCCTTACCTTTGGCTACCACCAATCTGTTCTTTGTATCTATTATCTCAAATGGTGAAAGTGCAATAGATTTAAGTAAATAAATTTAAGTAAAATACATTATTTATATTGATTTTACCTGTTTATTTTTACTTCTATTAATGTGGCTACTATAAAATTTAAAATTACATATGTGGTCCACATTCATCTAATAAACAGTGATATACTAGAGGGTAAAAGCATGAGGATCCAGAAAACAAAAACTGCTAGAGAACACTTAGCCCACAAACTTCCCTTGTTTGTCTGTGCAATGTTTAAGCAAATTTAATTAGCAGAAAGAATTTTTATACATAGTAAATATATATTCTATAATATCATTTTGGAAATATTGATACCTGGCTTCTTTAGAAAAAATAGAAAATATGGTAGAAACGCATTCATAAATTCACTTTGTGTGGCAAAAGTTTAGTGGAACTGACAGTGGCTGGCCCCACTTAGAGATCTTCATTTTATACAACCCAGCTGCCAAAAAAAAAAAAAAATGAAATCACTCTACCAGACCTCTGAAGACATTCATGTTTGAAATCCTTGAGGCATATGACAGGATGATGTAAAAGAAGAAAGGATTTTATCCACTAAATTTGTTCTGGCAAATGTTCTCTACATTGGGTGGTTTCCATTTTTCTAGCTACAAAAATTGATCAACATTTTATAAGGTAGAATTCCACTGAGCATTTTAACAAGTGCTCATAAATTGGGCAACAAAACCAGAACAAAGCAACATCTTGTGTTGTGGTACAGAAAATTCTAATCATATTTAATGTCAAGTCTACTCCTTTAAATCCGAAGAAACTCCCAGGTTTCTCTGCACTATTGGCCTATATGACAGGCTTTAATTAGCACAGATTTTTCACGTTCATGGATAGATTAGAAATTTAGAAGTACTTAATGGAAAAGGTCTTTTACCTTGACCAGTCTGAAATTACAGTTAGAGGACATTTGCTTGCTCTAAAGGCTGACTGCATACAAATATATGAATATTAACACATGCATCCAAAAATGAAGTTTTAGGATTTTTACCAAAGGAATATTTATTTTTATCTACTGTTAACACCCTTGAAAATGTGAGTGGCACCTCTATGTAATAACTATGAATTAAATATAACTAGATTGTTTGGCATCCATTCAGGTATCATAGCTTTACTTTTGCCTGCCGAATTAAAGAAAATGAGGTGAAAAAAATGATCTTATTCATCTTCTACTCTAGCTTGCTCCATATATGTAACTTTCAGATGTAAAAAAAAAAACCAGAAACCACAATGAAATAGAACTGGGAGACCAGAAGGGGGAGCTCCCATCCTCTGAGATGATAGCAGCGTTCAACAGGGAGAAGAAAGGCCTCTCTTTCCTGGCAAGGATTCAGCCAATGAAAAGCCATGGACTCTTGCTTATTTTAAATCTCCCAACTTCCTTTCCTATCTATAAAAGTATTCTCCTTCCCTTGTTCTGAGGAGACTTGCACATTGCTCACTAGGGTTGCAGATTCAGACCTGCAATTCTCTGTAACTCCTGCGTAAACCCATCCTTGCTGGAGAAATATCTGGCATTCTGTTAGTTTCAGGTCAACATTTTGGTGGCCTGTAAGGAGGACAGAGAAGACTCCCAAAGATTCCAGGGCTGGTGAGCAAATAGATTAGGTACTCCACAATAGAACCCATTGTCACTCACTGATTTTCTCATCAACCTTGAAGGTGAAGGTACATCTTTCTTCTGAACCTGATATCATGCCCTCTTTGGCTCTGAAGCTCTCCAGGCTTCATTTGTTGCTGTTGTTGTTCAGTTATGTCTGACTATTTGTGATCCTATGGACTGCAGCATGCCAGGCTTCCTTGTACTTCACCATATCCTGGAGTTTGCTCAAACTCATGTCCATTGAGTCAGTGATGCCAGCCAAGCAACTCATCCTATGTTGCCCCCTTCTTCTCCTATCTTCAGTCTTCCCCATCATCAGGGTCTTTTCCAGTGAGTGGCTCTTCACATCAGGTGGGACAAAGTACTTGAGCTTCAGTTTCAGCATCAGTCTTTTCAATGTATATTCAGTGTTGATTTCCTTTAGGATTGGCTTCACCTGGGGTCTATTTAAAGATTTCATCTTTCTATTTAAGACCTTGATTTGTATTTGAGTACTTGTTTGGCATTTTTGTCTTGCTTGATATCATGAGAAACGCTGGACTGGAAGAAACACAAGCTGGAGTCAAGATTGCTGGGAGAAATATCAATAACCTCAGATATTCAGATGACACCACCCTTATGGCAGAAAATGAAGAGGAACTCAAAAGCCTCTTGATGAAAGTGAAAGAGGAGAGCGAAAACGTTGGCTTAAAGGTCAACATTCAGAAAACGAAGATCATGGCATCTGGTCCCATCACTTCATGGAAAATAGATGGGGAAACAGTGGAAACACTGTCAGACTTTATTTTGGGGGGCTCCAAAATCACTGCAGATGGTGACTGTGCCATGAAATTAAAAGACGCTTACTCCTTGGAAGAAAAGTTATGACCAACCTAGATAGCATATTCAAAAGCAGAGACATTACTTTGCTGACTAAGGTCCGTCTAGTCAAGGCTATGGTTTTTCCTGTGGTCATGTATGGATGTGAGAGTTGGACTGTGAAGAAGGCTGAGTGCCAAAGAATTGATGCTTTTGAATTGTGGTGTTGGAGAAGACTCTTGAGAGTCCCTTGGACTGCAAGGAGATCCAACCAGTCCATTCTGAAGGAGATCAACCCTGGGATTTCTTTGGAAGGAAGGATGCTAAAGCTGAAACTCCAGTACTTTGGCCACCTCATGCGAAGAGTTGACTCATTGGAAAAGACTCTGATGCTGGGAGGGATTGGGGGCAGGAGGAGAAGGGGACAACTGAGGATGAGATGGCTGGATGGCATCACGGACTCAATGGATGCGAGTCTGAGTGAACTCGGGGAGATGGTGATGGACAGGGAAGCCTGGTGTGCTGCGATTCATGGGGTCGCAAAGAGTCGGACATGACTGAGCAACTGAACTGAACTGATAACCTTTAGCCTATTCCCTTCAGAAAAGGAGCTGCTTCTTTTAAAGTTGGCTAGCTTTTGTCATATTCCTTCAGGAACAGGGGTTGTTTCAGTGAAATAGTACTCAGTTTCTCAGCCTCATCCTCTTACCTTTTTTAATAGTCTTTTTAAACACTTTTTTTTTTTTAATTTGTTCTTTTGGTTACACCACCACAAGGCATGTGGAATCTTAGTCCCCTGACCAAGATCAAACCTGTGCCCCATGCATTGGAAGCATGGAGTCTTAACCATTTACCACCAGGGAATTTTCCTGGCTATTCCTTTGAAAGAGCTATTCTCTGGAATATCATTGAGAAAGCCTTCTTTATGGGTCCTCTGGAAGTGAGATCTTTCTTTTGAATTGGCTGGGATAGGCTTGCAAGTTGTATGCTTTGAGCTATTTGTGCCGTATGCTGGTTACACAGTTTAAAAAGTATTCTTTACCCTACAGGAAAAACTTCTAGGAAATGGGATCCATATTATCCAAATATTAAAAGTTTTGATCCTTCCTCATATACAATTATAACTAAGTGGATCAACCTCACTAAAGGCAATTTAGAATAGCAGTGACCATTATGGGAAATTTTTGAAATTCCCAAACTTAATTTCCTTAAAACTGATTTGGACTACAATAGCCCCCAAATTTCCAGAACTGAGGAATGTTTATTTCAATTGGTATTTTGAGACTTTCCAAAGTTGTCAGAAGTCTAAAATTGCCTCTCCACAAAAATAAGATTTTAAGATTAATTGAGGCATATAAATGATTAAAGAAAGATAAAATGAATTCCAAAGCCTCAGTCCCATTTTCCTTCGCTTCTTTGTATCAGGCTCTGCTTTGGGCACCAACAGTTCTCTCTCCCTTGGCTTCTTGTGGCCAGAGTCAGCGATCTTCCTTCTTTCCTTTTAGACTGCCTATGCTCCACTGGAGCAGGAAATGACAACCTACTGCAGTTTTCTTGCGTGGAAAATCCTGTGGACAGAGGAGTTTGGTGGGCTGCAGTTCATGGGATTGCAGAGTTGGACACAACTGAGCAACTGAGCACACACGCACACAGACACATCCACTATATCCTCAATTCCCTCATTCTGATTCTCCAACCAAACTTCCCCATTTCCTCCGAACTTGTCAGAACCTGTTCCTTTAAAATTAGGCCTTCTGAGGATCCACAGGCTAAAATTTAATTTCTTAACCTCCCTGGACTAAAACTGAACCTTCCTCAAAGATTTTTCTCAAGTAACCTGAGATCCTCCCAGATTTGCTGAGAGACTTAATATAGTCATTCAAACTATCGCAACCTGGTTTCTTTGACTTATAAGTCATTTAGTGCATATGTTTGCTATTGAAGGCCAGGCCTGGCATTAAACAAAAATCGCTAATTGGGAAAATACTGAAAGGTCTCTAGATTTACAATTCAGAGACCAGCTAGCTAACTTATTGTATGAATAGGCTTCAACAATTGGCAGGCAACTTTATCAAGCAATTTCTAGATCTTTTCCTAAATCTGTGATTGGAACAAAATTCAGGTTTGCACACAAAAATCTGACGCATCTTCTTGTGCATATTACAATTGATTTCAGATTGCTTTTAAAGAAAATTTTGGTCTCTAGATATCGATTTCACTCAGGTAGCTTTAACTTTAGGTTTATTAATATCCTGAAGAGAGAAATTTCCCTTCTAGTAAAAAGGACCAGGGTGGAATGGGAAACCATGTCCACTCCAGATTTAATCTGGCAAACCAGCTCTCTCATACTCTGGATGAAAGAAAGATCACCAAAATTCTTAATCCTCAAGTCCAGTAAATGAAGGCTCCTGAAAGAAATGAGAACCCTCTTAGTCTCTGCTCTTATAGCAAAGAGCAAAGACATTGGAAAAGAGATTATTACAAAGGTAATCTCTTTAGGCATCTTCAGCCTTTCTAAAGTCCTCTCAGGTCTCTATGAGGTGACTCCAAGCAACTACGAGGCTCTTCTTAATCTTTTCTTTAAATCAGCCTAGAGAACATTTCCCCAAATTGGGGGTGCATCTCTTTCATTCCTAACAGATATCAGAGCCACAGTCTCAGTGCTCAACCCCACTACCTCTGCCTCTGAGTACTAAAACAGTTTAAAGAGTAGGAATCTCTAACTTGTTCTCTTTTGTTTAGATGCATCCTTTGAGAGATGCACACCACTTTCTCCTTAATTCCTTTACCCCTAACTGTTTATTAGACTGACATTTCTTAATGTTATACCAAAATTTATTTTTCCCAAAAGGGGGAAATAATTCTAGGATTTGACAGTAGTATCAAAGATACCAAATGAATTAAATGACTCTTTGGTATCTTTTATTTGTTCTATCCCTGATGGTATAACAGCTGATTCTGGAAACACTGATCATTTGTCCCTGTTGAGTCAGCTGCCACTTTCCTATGGACAAAATCTCCAATTAAGGCTGGCAAAATTTGCAGTGCATTTTCCATCAAGATTAAACAGATCCCTGAAAACTTCTTCACAGAATTAATCAATAGCCTATAAATAAAGAAGCCCTTCAAGGTGTAAAGTGCATAATAGAAGATCACAAGGCTCAAAACTTCATTATCCCTATACTAGCCCCTGTAACATTCCCACTGTACCAGTAAGAAAATCTAACAGCCAAGGATGGGGGCTTGTCCAAGACGTGTGAGTAATAAACAACATAGATACTGTTGTTCCTAACCCTCATATGTTACTAAAATCCATATCCACTGAAAGTAAATTCTTTACTATAACTGATTTATGCAGTGCATTCTTTAGTATTCCAGTTGGTGAAGTTAGACAATCCTTTTTTTCATTTTCACCTGGGAAGAAAAACATTTTACCTGGACAGTGATATCAAGAGACCACCTTATTTCTCAAAAATCCTGAAAGCTGATCCGGATGACCTAAATTTCCCTAGAGGTTCTATTTTGTTACAATATTGCAATTTGTGGATGATTACTCCTTTGTTCTCCCTCTCAACGCCCCTCACAGAAAGACAGCTTCCTCTTACTGAAGTTTTTAGCATTAAACGGACATAAGCTTGGCAAAGGAAAATTGCCATTTGTCAAATAAACAGAACAAGGGCTATACTTAGATCGAGATAGACTTCATGGTATCCTATTAATAATTTGAGGTGAGATGTGAAGATAGAGAAATAGCTACATGAAGAGCAGAAGAATGTATCAAGTGGAGGAAGAGCATGTTCAAAACCCTTGAGGCAAAAATGCTATTTTTGGAACTAAAAGAAGTCCACTATGGCCCTGACAAATCTTGACCTAATGACTCAGCCTGTAGGTGATGGAGCAGGCCTGGCTCGGCACCATCATCCTGACTCTGGCATGCACCTTTGCAACAAAGGCAGCTGGACCCCACTCTCCCAGGTGCTCTCCATATGCTTAGCATCAGCCAGTCAGTCCCCAGCACTCGCCTAAATCAATAAGCCTAGAGGCACTAACCCACCTCTGGTAGTAGAGATTTTGCTTCCCTTAAAAGAACTCGAAATATTCCTCTTATTTTGGCTTTAAAAAGCCTACCCCGTCTCCTATAGCCAACCTCCTATAGCCCCACCCAGAGCAGAGACTCTGCTAAGTTGGCCTTCTTGCTGGGCACACTTCTCTATTCAGTGCTCATTCTTTTATCTCATTGCCTTTATTTTTTTTCTTCAATATTTGAACAGAAAGAGGTAGAAAACAACATAGATTAATCAAAGAGGTAGGAATTAAAGAATGTAGGCACAGAAAGAGGTTTGGATCTCATTTTAAGTATAAAGTCAGATTATTGAAGGGTATTAAGAGGGAAATGTGACAAATCCTATTTATATTTTAAGATTTTTTTTTTCACTCTTATGCAAAAAGAAAATGTTTGTAGATAGGTAGGAGTGAGAGAACAGGGACCAGGGATGTTACGGAGGGAGGTGCGTGTGGGTGTAGGAGTCAGTCTGAATTGAATGGATGTGAGGTCGATATGTTGAATTAGTATGATCAAGCTAACAATAAATGTTGTCAATTTCAACAATTGATGAGGAAAAAAATCAATATTTATTGAGTGCAAGCTACTTTATATGTTTCCAACATTGAATCCTTCCACAACTCTATGAGTATGTGATTGAGCTTATTTTATGGTTAAAAAAATGCAGATTCACACAGGTTGCCTAAAGTCACATAGCAAGTAACTGAGAATTACTGTGTTTGCACTCTCACATATATAAATCCAATTAATTACAGAGCATTGTTGACAGCCTGTTGTTTAACAAACTTATACACTCTTACCCAGTGAAAGGAAAACAAATGAAGACTGAAAGACATCTTAGGTGTTTGTTTACTGTTAATAAAACACTTACTTTTTGGAGTTACAAAATTATAATTCAGATGTCTAAGGTGTTTAATTTGTTATTAGCAATTGGATTTGTAATAGATATGCTTCAGTTCTATATCTAAAAGATAGCTTTAAAATTCTACGTAAAGCTAATGGAGGAAGCCATGTTGAATCAAGCATGTATCTCCTTTAAAACTATTCCCAGCTGGATGACTCCGATCTTTTCAAAGGTGGAAATGGGTAGGAGATAGTGGAAGAAATCAAGCCACAATCTAAATAAAGTACTATTGATTTGTTAGTAGCTTTGCTAAAGCTCTTTCTGTTGGATAACTAAACAACATGGGCACTAGTCAGGAAGATGGATTACTATCCTCATGGTTATGCAAGCAAATCACTTTTCGATCTGAACCAGGAACACTCTCTTACTGTGTACCCAGCCTTTTTGTCCTTTACCAAGGCTCCCAATTTTGGTGGATGTGAGAAAAAATCCATTTTGTGTCCTAATCACACCCTGTTAGCATATCTTTCATTCCACATGCCCTTGCTTTTCGTTTGTTTGATTTTCTATTTCAAACCAAGCTCTTGGTATTTGTATCCTTTTAGTGCAAGTTGGTCATTTAATAAGGCAAATTATTCTTAGCTTTAGAATGGAAAAACAAGCACATTCTGCCTTCTGAGAGCTTCCAATGGGGCACACAATCGCCCATGCTGTGGGCAATTGGCTACTAAAATATGTCTGCCTCAAATGGTACATTGGAGTATGCAAATCCACCTTCTCAAAAACAAAGAAACTTTCAATAACCCTGGATTTCATCTTCCATTTCTTACTTTCTGCCCCTGCTTCACACCCCATTCTGGGAAGTTTGCCCCAGTGGAAATGTTTTCTTTATGCCTCAACCCCCCACTTCCATGAAATTAATTAAATGATGTCATGCCTCATTTTATCTGATTTGGAAGCAATTCATCACCCTTTTGCTGGCTGTATTAGTCCAAGTGATCAGCATATTAATTCATTTGTGAGAATAAGCTCAAGGGTAATTACAGTGAGGAGGTTTAATGCCTAAACGTGTTAATGTCTGTAATCAGAAATATTTTCTCAGTACGGAACAATTGTTAGACAATTACTGCTGGATATGATTGCCCTAGTAGACAACAGACGCCATGTCAGGAGGGAAATAGCAAAATCTTGTTTTGCAAGTACTGTATTATCAGCAAGTTCTCTCTTTTCTCCCTCAACAATATTTTCTGCTGTGTTCAGCTCATGTATAGCCATCCTAGTTCTTACTCTTTACCTTGTTGATTAAGTAAAAAAGTTGTATTTGTTATGTAAAATGATCACAAAAGATAGGTTGGAATTTCCTGAAAGTCATACCCTTTTCTTATTCTTTCTCTTCTGGTGCTTTGATTTCTTTCTATATAAAATTACGAACTCAATAACTTCCTTTTACTTCCCAATATGCCCTAGAGTCTCTATTACCCAATTATTTTTCCTGTAGTGAGAAGATTCTTAGATCTAACTGAATATCAAGACCCAAATATTCTTAACAGGGAGCAGTTCTCAATTCTCAAGTTGCAATAGGTTGAATCAGTAACAATGGGAGAATTTGATTATTGATTATCACTCATTACTCTGCTAGAGCTATTTTGAATGTGAATTTTAATTTACTTTCTATTACTTTTTGCTTTTTTTTTCCTCAAAGCCTTATGATATAATGAAAAACAGAAATGAGGTCATAGTTACTGCTTTACATGGTATTGCTTTCCTAGACCTCTTTTACACATGAATGAAATTGTATCTTGGGCTTCACTGGTGGGTCAGTGGTAAAGAATCCACCTGCCAATGCAGGAAATGTGGGTCTAATTGCTGGGTTGGGAAGGAAAGGGAGTGCAACCCACTCCAGTATTCTTACCTGGTAAATCTTATGGACAGAGGAGTCTGGTGGACTACAGTCCATAGGGTTGCAAAAATGTCAGACATGACTCAGCGACTGAACATGCACCCATGGAATCATATCTAACTGCAAGGAACAGAAAAAGCAATTCAATATTCTTTAGCAACAACTCATAAAAAAGATTGTGATTTTGATGGTGTAACTGAAAAGTCCAAAAGTAGAAAAGTTTTTAGTATGTTTATATCAGGACTCTGGTTTTGCTTACTGTAATTCTCTGGTCTCCACATCATCATGTGGCTTTGCGCTCAGAATGACTTTCCGTATGGTTCCAAATGGCCATAATCCCAGTCCTTGGGCTCCCCAGGTTGCACTAGTGGTAAAAAGCCTGCCTGACAATGCAGGAGACATAAGAGATGTGGGTTGATCCCTGAGTCAGATCCCCTGAAGGAAGGCATGGTAACCTACTCCAGTATTCTTGCCCATAGAATCCCATGAACAGAGGAGCCTGGTGGGCTAGGATCCATAGTTTAACAGAGTTGGACATAGCTGAAGTGTCCATAGCACACACGCCTCAGTCCTCAATCCTCACACCTGTGTGCAGCCTTTATCTGTGTTTCCCTAACCATCAAGCAGAACTTATGGGCTCCTCTCTGATGAATCAACAGGGATAAAACACAATTCACTGAGCCAGTAACTGTGGCCAAAAGAATGCTGGGCACTCACTGGTTTTGGTTAAGGATGAAAATAGAACCTGTCTATCACCAAGGCAAGGAAAATATGGGTAACAGAAAGGGTTTATGGCATCAGGACCTCCAGTCCCAACCAAACTGCTTGGCTCAAATACCATGGAAAAATCAGGAAAGCACAGTGATCTCAGTATACAAACAGTTTATTTATTTGAACAAAAGTGATAGAGAAATGCTTATAAATTTGATAAAATCAGAGATTCCAGTTTTTGAATTCTTGTTTGTCTGGACTCAAAAGCAATTCATTCATGGTTCAGGAGAACAGAAACCATTCTATGTAAGCTTTAATATATCACCTGATGCAAATAGTCATCTCATTTAAAAAAAAAAAGAAAAGAAAACCCAGATGCTGGGAAAGATTGAGGACAGGAGGAGAAGGGGATAACAGAGGATAAGATAGTTGGATGGCATCGCTGACTCAATGGATACAAATTTGAGCAAACTTCAGCGGAGAGTGAAGGACATGGAAGCCTGGCATGCTGCAATCCATGAGGTCACAAAGAGTTGGACATGACTTAGCAACTGAATAATGAAAAACAGAGGCTTTCACTCCTGGGGAAAGGCCATGGGTTAAAGTCAAGGAAGCTGCCATATGTCATTTCAACTTTAGTATTAAAGCCAGTCATTCTCAAGAGCTCTCTGTGAATCTCACATTTGCCTGCTCTCCGCTGTGAACTACCTCTGGAAAATAATGATCTCTTCTGTTCTTCCATTTTCCAAACCTCACTTAGGAGCTTCTCACTATCCAATTCTACCCAGGAAGCAAAACAGGAAAGAGATTCTGGGAAACGTAGTTCCTAGCTTTTCTATTGCAATGCCTTATAGTGGAACAATGGTACTACTGAGTTGACACAGATAATCCAACACACTCAGTATGTTTAATGGTTTGTTTTTTTTAAAAAAAAGCTTCATTAGATGTTATTTATTCAGCATAAAATTTACTCATTTAAAAACTACAATTCAGTGCTACACACATACAAATACACACAAAGTTATCCAATAATCACCCAATCTAATTTTCACATATTTCATCATCCCCAAAAAGGAATTCTTTATCTATTAGCAGTCATTTCCCTATTCCCACTTTTTCCCACCTTTACAAACTACATAACTACTAATTTACTTTCTGTTCACTCACTCTGAACACTTTATATGAAAAGAATCATTACCATATATGATCTTTTCTTTAGTATAATGTTCTCAACTTTCATTCATGGGTGACTTGTATAAGTACATTATTCTTTTTACTGCTGAATAGTATTTCATTTTATAGATATATCACATTCTGTGCCTTCATCCCTCATTCCTTACAGTAAACATTTGAGTTGTTTCCTCTCTTTGATTATTATGAATAATGCTGCTTTCAACACACACTTGCACATTGTCGTGTGGATGTATATTTTAATTTCTTTTGGTAATGATGTTTTCTATTATTCAAAGTGCTTTCTACTGTGAGGCAGTCCCCCATGAGATTCTTGTGGTATCAAAGCTATAAGATCTTGACTCATTTTTTAGCTCAGCCATTTCTCCGGATTGTTTATGTAGCTGGCTTGCTTACTACCTGATATAAAAACATGAGATTCCTTAAGCTCCAGATTCCTCACCTGCAACATAAACCCAATGCATGTGCAGCATCTGTCTAGGTCTAGTGTGCTGTCCCATGGACTTGGGGGTAGGGAAACTGCTACAATTCTGCTGATGCTCATGCCACTGGCTTTCCTAAAATAATCTTGGTCTGATCCATTAAATCTCTGTCTACATTCAGTGCTTATGGCAAATTGTAGCCACTTTACTCCTTACCATACTCTCTGGGTTTGGAAGTATTAACTATTTCATAGTAAGTTTCATTGGAACCTCACAACAAGCCTATAAGAACATTGAGGACTAGAAAAATTGGTCACTTGCCTTAAGTCACAAAACTAATTGAATCATATCTACTACTTCCTCATGTATTTCTTAATGAGAAATAGTTAAGAATCTCCAAAAAGAAAATGTCCCAATAATCTGTCCCTAGAGACTACCTTTAACCTAAGTAGAGATTGTAAAGTAATTTAGAGGACAAAATTATCACCCTAAAACTAAGCATATTCATATTATCTTTATTTGATGTTTATTATATCTATAGGCTCCTGGTTTTTCCCATTTAATCTGTGTGTTTATTACATTTCACCTCATGAAATCCTACATTTGAGTTGATTTACTTTTATGCAGAGTAAATATCTAAATTCCTGAAATTTGCCTACATCTTTTGACTATATGATCTGTGACTTTTACATGTCCCTAACATTTACAATGGAGAAGGCAATGGCACCCCACTCCAGTACTCTTGCCTGGAAAATCCATGGACAGAGGAGCCTGGTAGGCTGCAGTCCATGGGGTCGTTAAGAGTCAGACAGAACTGAGCGACTTCACTTTCAGTTTTTACTTTTGTACATTGGAGAAGGAAATGGCAACCCACTCCAGTGTTCTTGCCTGGAGAATCCTAGGGGCAGGGAAGCCTGGTGGGCTGTCGTCTATGGGGTCGCACAGAGTCGGACATGACTGAAGCGACTTAGCAGCAGCAGCAGCAACATTTACAAACCTCTCTTGGAACAATGCTCCATAAAGGAATAATATTCTATCCTGATTTTAAAGTATCTAATTAACAAAACAATATGTCATGAGCCAATAGTAAAAATGAACTTTCAAGATGCCTCTATTACTATATAAATGCCATTCAAATCAGTATTTATGGCAGAAAATTTTCTTGTGAAAAAATTTAAAAATATTAACCAGAGAGATTTCTTGGTTTAATTCGAATTCTGCCAGCCTCAAGGATTCTTGTTGTACAAGGGGACATCCCATTTTGCTGTGTGGCACTGCTCTGTACTGCTGTTTATATAACCATGCTCTTTTCTTTAGAGCAACTAACATGGAAAACATTTGCATGGAAGGATATAAAATGTGCAAAACAAAATAGAGGGCTTAATGGGCTATTTATTTAAGTCAGAAACTTTAAGCAGTTCAAGCTCAGATTCTTTGAAAATATTAAATTCACATGGCAGTTCTAGGACTGTAAATCCATGACTAAAGTGTAATGCATATGACAATGAGCTTTTATATAGGCATCAGAAAGCCAGCGCTCCTTTCTTTATTATCTCTCTGGACTTGGATAAGTCAATGAACCACTCCAGGAGCTCAGTTTTCTTATCTGCCAAATGGACTCATTCATTCATTCATTTTATTCCCTCACTCAACACACATTTATTCAAATTTAATAAGACCAGATTCTGTGTTGAGATTGATGAAGACAAACATGTAAATAAAGTCTTTTTAAAAGACTCTTACCTGGAAAATTCCATGGACAGAGGAACCTGGTAGGCTACAGTCCATGGGGTTGCAAAGAGTCAGACACAACTGAGCAACTTCACTTTAAAAAAAAAAAACTCACTATATAGTAAGAAACAAATTCTATAAAAAAGGAATTCAGTACAATGAGAGCAATCAATATACAGAGGACAAATACAGGGGTAGGAATATGGAACTAGTCTATGAAAAGTGAGATGAAAAAATTTCACAGAAGTCATAGAGAGTTTAGTCTCTCAAATCCAACCCAAAATTCAGATTGTAAATTTGCAAAAAAAGAGAAGAGGACCCTTAAAGGGTTGTTGTTAAATAACTAACTTTAAATGAGCCAACATTTATATCAATGCTTTAAAAGTTTTAAACTTCAATTAAGACAAAGTAATCAACCCTGGGATTTCTTTGGAAGGAATGATGCTAAAGCTGAAACTCCAGTACTTTGGCCACCTCATGCGAAGAGTTGACTCATTGGAAAAGACCCTGATGCTGGGAGGGATTGGGGGCAGGAGGAGAAGGGGACGACAGAGGATGAGATGGCTGGATGGCATCACTGACTCGATGGACGCGAGTCTGAGTGAACTCTGGGAGTTGTTGATGGACAGGCAGGCCTGGCGTGCTGCGATTCATGGGGTCGCAAAGAGTCGGACACGACTGAGCGACTGAACTGAACTGAAGTGAACTGAAACACAATTGTAGTGAAATGAGCACAGATCAGTCTCGGAAATAAACCTAATCCTAAATTTCTCTATATAAATTTGTACTAGAGTTCTTTGCAATAATTATTTAAGTAATAGGAGTAGTAAGGCTGGGGTTTATTAGTTTTTAAAAATCACTATTCTCATATAGTATGATTGTAAAAGGGACAGATAGATACACATTAGGAAGAAAGGGAGGGAGGTGGGAAGGAAGGAAGTATTAAATTATAAAATGGTAAGAACTAAGAGGAAAACAAATCATGTTAAGAAGATGAAAAAATTCAAAAGATTAATATTTTGAATAGAATCATCAGGGAGGAACTCTGATAAAATGATTTTTGAGAAGAGATTTCAATGAAATAAGAAAGCAAGCAAATACAACCATTTTGGAAAGATACTGCTTTAGCAAATGACGGTTCTGTATTTGCCAGCAACTGAAATTCCCTGTCTTTAAATCATATCGATGTATCAAAACTTCCATCTTGGGTTGATGTAATAGTCGGTCTCCAGTTTTACACTCGAGCTGCAACAAGCTACTAAAAAATGACACACCACCAAGTAGCCAAGTAGAGACGTCTTCCACTACCAACTCAGTCTGCCATTCAACGCAGTCTTGGATGCAACACAATATTCAAATTTCTACAGCCAGAATTCTACATTAGTCTCTACCATGGAAACCTCAAAACTTCTTCATACTCTGCCAAACTTTGAGCTTGCTAAACTCATCTCTTCCTCTTTCTTTTGTCCTCCTTTCTGTAAAATAAATAAATATGTAAAATTTGAAAAACTGTATAGAATTCACAAGTTAGGTACTCTCGCAAATTCTTGCTGCAACACTACAAAATTCTTACATATGTAATCTAACTTTTCTTTTTCTCTCCAGTTTTTAGTAGAAAATGTGTTGCCTTTGCAATGTCAGCCAATCCTTAAATCTATGCTTTTATCATGAGCTTTGCTTTTTCTTATAACTAATCTTTTCCTCCCTATTGCTTTTTATCAACACAAGCAAACTTGATTTGTTTGTTTGTACCTTAAAGACCTCCCTTGAGGGAGGAAATGGCAACTTATTTCAGTATTTTTGTCTAGAAAATTCCCTGTACAGAGAAGCCTGTAAAGTACAGTCCACAGAGTTGCAAAATGTGGGACATGATTTAGTGACTAAACAACAACAAACAAAACTTTCTTAACCCCACTTGGTATGCTTCCATCTAGTCCATATTCATTATTTATTTCATTTAACTTCAGTACAATTCATTCGCTCAGTTGTGTCTGACTCTTTGCAACCTCATGAATCGCAGCATGCCAGGTCTCCCTGTCCATCACCAACTTCCGGAGTTCACCCAAACTCATGTCCATCGAGTCGGTGATGCCAACTAACCATCTCATCCTCTGTCGTCCCCTTCTCCTCCTGCCCCTAATCCCTCCCAGCATCAGAGTCTTTTCCAATGAGTCAACTCTTTGCATCAGGTGACCAAAGTATTGGAGTTTCAGCATTAGCATCAGTCCTTCCAATGAACATCCAGGACTGATCTCCTTTAGAATGGACTGGTTGGATCTCCTTGAAGTCCAAGGGACTCGAAAGAGTCTTTTCAAACATCACAGGTCAAAAGGATCGATTCTTTGGTGCTCAGCTTTCTTCAAGTCCAACTCTCAAATCCATACATATCCACTGAAAAAACCATAGCCTTGACTAGACAGACCTTTGTTGGGAAAGTAATGTCTCTGCTTTTGAATATGCTATCTAGGTTGGTCATAACTTTCCTTCCAAGGAGTAAGTGTCTTTTAATTTCATGGCTGCAGTCACCAACTGCAGTGATTTTGGAGCCCCCCAAAATAAAGTCTGACAGTTTCCACTGCTTCTCCCTCTATTTCCCATGAAGTGATGGGACTGGATGCCCTGATCTTCGTTTTCTGAATGTTGAGCTTTAAGCCAAATTTTTCACTCTCCTCTTTCACTTTCGTCAAGAGGCTTTTGAGTTCCTCTTCACTTTCTGCCATAAGGGTGGTGTCATCTGCATATCTGAGGTTATTGATATTTCTCCCAGCAGTCTTGATTCCAGCTTGTGCTTCTTCCAGCCCAGCATTTCTCATGATGTACTCTGCATATAAGTTAAATAAGCAAGATGACAATATACATCCCTGATGACTCTTTTTCCTATTTGGAACCAATCTGTTGTTCCATGTCCAGTTCTAACTGTTGCTTCCTGACCTGCATATAGGTTTCTCAAGAGTCAGGTCAGCTGGTCTGGTATTCCCATCTCTTTCAGAATTATCCACAGTTTATTGTGATCCACACAGTCAAAGGCTTTAGCATAGTCAATAATGCAAAAATAGATGTTTTACTGGAAGTCTCTTGCTTTTTCCGTGATCCAGCAGATGTTGGCAATTTGATCTCTGGTTCCTCTGCCTTTTCTAAAATCAGCTTGAACATCTGGAAGTTCACGGTTCACATATTGCTGAAGCCTGGCTTGGAGAATGTTGAGCATTACTCTACTAGCGTGTGATATGAGTGCAATTTTGCGGTAGAGTGAGCATTCTTTGGCATTACCTTTCTTTGGGATTGGAATGAAAACTGACCTTTTCCAGTCCTGCAGCCACAGCTGAGTTTTCCAAATTTTCTGGCATATTGAGTGCAGCACTTACACAGTATCATCTTCCAGGACTTGAAATAACTCATCTGAAATTCCTTCATTTCCACTAGAAAGTTGTTCATAGTGGATGCTTTCTAAGGCCCACTTGACTTCACATTCCAGGATGTCTGGCTCTAGGTGAGTGATCACACCATCATAATTATCTTGGTCATGAAGATCTTTTTTTGTACAGTTCTTCTGTGTATTCTTGCCACCTCTTCTTAATATCTTCTGCTTCTGTTAGGTCCATACCATTTCTGTCGTTTATTGTGCCGATCTTTGCATGAAATGTTCCCTTGGTATCCATAATTTTCTTGAAGAGATTTCTAGTCTTTCCCATCCTGTTGTTTTCCTCTATTTCTTTGCATTGATCACTGAGGAAGGCTTTCTTACCTCTCCTTGCTATTCTTTGGAACTCTGCATTCAGATTCTTATATCTTTCTTTTCTCCTTTGCTTTTTGCCTCTCTTCTTTTCACAGCTATTTGTAAGGCCTCCCCAGACAGCCATTTTGCATTTTTTGCATTTCTTTCCATGGGGATGTTCTTGATCCCTGTCTCCTGTACAATGTCACTAACCTCCATCCATTGTTCATCAGGCACCCACTCTATCTATCAGATCTAGTCCCTTAAATCTATTTCTCACTTCCACTGTATAATCATAAGGAATTTGATTTAGGTCATACCTGAATGGTCTAGTGGTGTTCCCTACTTTCTTCAATTTAAGTCTGAATTTGGCAATAAGGAGTTCATGATCTGAGCCACAGTCAGCTCCTGGTCTTGTTTTTGCTGACTGTATAGAGCTTCTCCATCTTGGCTACAAAGAATAAAATCAATCTGATTTCAGTGTTGACCATCTGGTGATGTCCATGTGTAGAGTCTTCTCTTGTGTTGTTGGAAGAGGGTGTTTGCTATGACCAGTGCATTTTCTTGGCAAAACTCTATTAGCTTTTGCCCTGCTTCATTCCGTATTCCAAGGCCAAATTTGCCTGTTGCCCCAGGTGTTTCTTGACTTCCTACTTTTGCATTCCAGTCCCCTATAATGAAAAGGACATCTTTTTTGGGTGTTGGTTCTAAAAGGTCTTGTAGGTCTTCATCAGTCAGTTCAGTTCATTCACTCAGTCGTGTCCAACTCTGCGACCCCATGAATCGCAGCATGCCATGCCTCCCTCTCCATCACCAACTCCCAGAGTTCACGCAAACTCACGTCCATCGAGTCTGTGATGTCATCCAGCCATCTCATCCTCTATCGTCCCCATCTCCTCCTGCCCCCAATCCCTCCCAGCATCAGAGTCTTTTCCAATGAGTCAACCCTTTGCATGAGATGGCCAAAGTATTGGAGTTTCAGCTTTAGTATCAGTCCTTCCAAAGAACACCCAGGACTGATCTCCTTTAGAATGGACTTGTTGGATCTCCTTGCAATCCAAGGGACTCGAAAGAGTCTTCTCCAACATCACAGTTCAAAAGCACCAATTCTTCAGCGCTCAGTTTTCTTCACAGTCCAACTCTCATATCCATACATGAGGACTGGAAAAACCATAGCCTTGAATAGATGGACCTTTGTTGGCAAAGTAATGTCTCTGGTTTGAAATATGCTATCTAGGTTGGTCATAACTTTCCTTCCAAGGAGTAAGCGTCTTTTAATTTCATGGCTGCAATCACCATCTGCAGTGATTTTGGAGCCCCCCAAAATAAAGTCTTACACTGTTTCCACTGTTTCCCCATGTATTTGCCATGAAGTGATGGGACCAGATGCCATTATCTTAATTTTCTAAATGTTGAGCTTTAAGCCAACTTTTTCACTCTCCTCTTTCACTTTCATCAAGAGGCTTTTTAGTAGGTCTTCATACACCGTTCAACTTCAGCTTCTTCAGCATTCTGGTTGGGGCATAGACTTGGATTACTGTGATATTGAATGGTTTGCCTTGGAAACTAACAGAGATCATTCTGTTGTTTTTGAGGTTGCATCCAAGTACTGCACTTCAGACTCTTGTTGACCATGATGGCTACTCCATTTCTTCTAACGGATTCCTGCCTGCGGTAGTAAACATAATGATCATCTGAGTTAAATTCACCCAATGCAGTCCATTTTTGTTTGCTGATTCCTAGAATGTTGACATTCAATCTTGCGCTCTCCTGTTTGACCACTTCCAATTTGCCTTGGTTCATGGACCTGACATTCCAGGTTCCTATACAGTATTGCTCTTTACAGCAGCGGACCTTGCTTCTGTCACCAGTCAGATCCACAGCTGGGTGTTGTTTTTCTTTTACTCCATCCCTTCATTCTTTCTGGAGTTATTTCTCCACTGATCTCCAGTAGCATATTGGGCGCCTACCGACCTGGGGAGTTCCTCTTTCAGTATCCTATCATTTTGCCTTTTCATACTGTTCATTGTGTTCTCAAGGCAAGAATACTGAAGTGGTTTGCCATTCTCTTCTCCAGTGGACCACATTCTTCAGACCTCTCCACCATGACCCACTCATCTTGGGTGGCCCCACACGGCATGGCTTAGTTTCATTGACTAAGACAAGGCTGTGGTCCATGTGATTAGATTGACTAGTTTTCTGTGATTATGGTTTGTGTGTCTGCCCTCTGATGTCTCTTGCTTGGATTTACCATCTTACCTACCATCTTACTTGGATTTCTCTTACCTTGCACTTGGGGTATCTCTTCATGGCTGCTCCAGCAAAGTGCAGCCCCTGCTCCTTACCTAGGACAAGGGGTATCACCTCACAGCCACCCCTTCTGCCTTCATTTAACTTAGTTAAAGTAAATTAGTTTATTTAATATATCGTGCCATTGTGCTAGACTCTGGAGATACATTAATGAGTAAAATTTAAAATAAAATAAAGGCATGGTGTATGATAATCAAATAATGACACTACTAGATATCCCATTTCAAACTGTGATTCATGTTTTAGAAGAAAAACAGTGTTGCAAAGAGAAGTCCTCTCCTTTAAAAACTAAGATAATCTGGAAATTCAGGGAACACATCCCTAACGGAACCAAAGTCATCAGAACAGTGAATATGGAGGGAAGATTTTCTGGCGCAGGGAGCAGTGTGTGCAAAGTCCATAGTGCTAGAGAATTCTACAGTGATACCGCTGGGGTAAAGAAAGCAAAGAGGTGTAGGAGCAAGAGGCCTGGGGAAGCAGACAAATGTTTATCTAGAACAAAAGGTAATCATAGTCTATCTTAAGGAGGGAAATGGTGCTATCAGCTTTAAGTTTGGAAATATTTCTTCTAGCATGGCAGAGGGAGTGAACTGGAGGATAGGAATAGATGCAGAAAGATCAGTTATTCCAGAATTTAGAAATCTGGGGGAAAAACATGATGGTGTATTCATCTAAAATGGTGGCAGTGATAGGAATTGCTTCAGGATAAATTTATGATGGCAAACTGAAAATATGTGTCTATGATTGGATGAAGGAAGGAAATATGAAGCTTGATACTCAGTTTTCTGGCTTTTACAATCAAAATATAGACTGACTGAGGTGGGGATGTCTTGAAGAAGACCAGAATGAAAACAATAGGTGGTCACCACATAAAGTTTGGGTTCCACGAGTTCCATTTCCAATACCTTAGCTGTCTTCCCCTTTCTTGCCTGACCTCCATAGAATCCTGGCAGTGAGTTGCTAGGAAAGCAAGGTGTGAAAAATATATTGTTTTAAATTGAATTTTGCATATACTTTCCAATTGAAAATATTTACATATTTTAAGCATTTTTTTTTTAAGTTTTATCTTTTAGGAAGTTTTTTTTTAAGCAATTTCATGGAATGCTGATGAAATTAAAAGTTACCTTGACTCAGATTTTTTCCATATTGGGTTTGGTTTATTGGCCTTTACATCACTCCCTGAGTTATTATTCCTCCCTTAAACCTGAGTTTAAACTAAGATAAACTAAAATCAGCCTTCTTTATTGTTCAACTTTCACATCCATATATGACTATGGAAAAACTGAGTTTAAGGGAGGAATAATAATAATAAGCCATTTCTTGACACAGAACAGTTCAATTTTTTATGAGATGTTGTGCCCAGCAGAGAAAGGAAAAGAAATCATCCTAGATAAGAATTTTGTGAAAAAGTGAATTAGGAGATTAGGAGGGAGCTCTTGTTTCCATGGTGACAACAATACTTCTGCTATTCCCTTCAAGAAGAGAGGTGTATTTTGATTTACATGGTAGAAAATACTAGTAGCATGATATATCAATTTATCAAAAAATATACCATTACTGTCCTACAAGCTGGAATGTAAATGTTACCAGCTTTTTTTGTTAGTTTATAATTCAATATGTTTTGCCTATTGCAAACATAGCAGTCACTACTAAAAGGAAATGTATTGGAAAATTTTAAGAAATGCTAAGATTTTCTACAGTATAAAGGTCATAAAAAGTCAACTTGTTTTCAAATATGAGGTTTTCTTTTGAAATAACTTTTAAAAATAAAGATTGATTTAGATATCTGACCTAGTGAAATTTTCTCAGTATAAAATACAAATAACATTGTTATTTAGTTCAAAATATTAATGATAATGAAAAAATCATAATAATGCAAGCAAGTTCCATAACACTAAGTGAAAATATAATTTATTATCCAGTCAGGGACTTTTAGAGTGTAAAATGGGATAATAAAAATAATTTTGAAATATAGACTTATTTAAACAATTTATTGAATAGCAAATTGGCTTAACTGTATTTGTAGATTTTTAGGTTCTAAAATTACAAATATAACATAATTTCATGAATATTAATGGAAAACTCTTATTGTTGCTGCTGTTATTCAGTCACTAAGTCATGTCCTACTCTTTGTGACACCATGAACTGCAGCATCCAAGGCTTCCCTTTCCTTCACTAAGTGTTAGATCAAGCTCATGTCCATTGAGTTGGTGATGCCATCCAACCATCTTAACCTCTGTTGCCCTCTTCTCCTCCTGCCCTCAATCTTTCCCAGAATCAGTCTTTTGCTATGAGCTGGCTCTTTGCATCAGGTGGCCAAAGTATTGGAGCTTCAGCTTCAGCATCAGTCCTTCCAATATCCAGGGTTGATTTCCTTTAGAATTGACTGATTTGATCTCTTTACTGTCCAAGGGACTCTCAAAAGTCTTCTCCATCACCAGAATTTGAAAGCATTAATAAAATCATCCTTCTTTATTGTTCAACTTTCACATCCATATATGACTATTGGAAAAACGGTAGCTTTGACTATATGGACCTTTGTCAGCAAAGTGATGTCTCTACTTTTTAATATGCTGTTTAGGTTTCTCATAGCCTTTCTTCCAAGGAGCAAGCATCTTTTGTTTTCATTGCTGCAGTCACCATCCTCAGTGATTTTGGAGCCCAAGAAAGTAAAATCTGTCACTGCTTCCACTTTTTGTCTTTCTGTTTGCCATGAAGTGATGGGACCAGATGCCATGGTCTTAAGTTTCTTGAATGTTGAATTTTAAGTTTTTCATTATCCTCTTTCACCTTCATCAAGAGGCTCTCTAGTTCCTTTTTACTTTCTGGCCTTAGAGTGGTATCATCTGCATATGTGAAGTGTTGATATTCTACTAGCAATCTTGATTCCAGCTTGTGATTCATCCAGCCCAACATTTCACATGATGTACTCTGAAAAGAAGTTAAATAAGCAGGGTGACAACATACACCCTTGAAACACTCCTTTCCCAGTTGGGAGCCAGTCTACTGTTCCATGCCTGGTTTGAACTGTTTTTTCATGGCTTGCATATGGACTTCTCAGAGGCAGGTAAGGTGGTCTGGTATTCCCATCTCTTTAAGAATTTTCTTCAGTTTATTGTAATCCACACAATCAAAAACTTTAGCACATTCAATGAAGCAGAAGTAGATACTTCTTTGGAATTCCCTTGCTTTTATATGATCCAGTGGATGTGGGCTATTTGATCTATGGTTCCTCTGCCTTTTTAAATCCAGTTTGCACATCTGGAAGTTTTCAGTTCAAGTACTGTTGAAGCCTAGCTTGAAGGATTTTGAGCATTAATCTTGCAAGCATGTGAAATAGTGCAGTTATGCAGTAGTTTGAACATTCTTTGGCATTGCGTTTCCTTGGGATTGAAATGAAAATTGACCTTTCCAGTCCTGTGGCCACTGCTGACTTCCCCAAATTTGCTACCATGTTGACTGCAGCATTTTTAATAGCATCATCTTTTAGGATTTGAGATAGCATAGCTGGAATTCTATTCTATCACCTCCACTAGCTTTGTTTTGTAGTAATGCTTCCTAAGGCCCACCTGACTAAAAACTCCAGGATGTCTGGCTCTAGGTGAGTGATCACACTATCATGGTTATCTGGGTCATTACAACTTTTTGTATAGTTCTGTGTATTCTTGACATCTCTTCTTAATTTCTTCTGCTCCTGTTATGTCATTAATATTTCTGTCCTTCATTGTGCCCATCTTTGCATGAAATGTTCCCTTGGTATCTCCAATTTTCTTGAAGAGATCTCTAGTCTTTCCTATTTTATTGTTTTCCCCTATTTCCTTGAATTGTTTCCTTAAGAATGCTTTCTTATCTCTCCTCGCTATTCTCTGGAACTCTGCATTGAGTTGCATATGTCTAACTCTCTCATTTGGGAGAAGGTAATGGCAACCCACTCCAGTGTTCTTGCCTGGAGAATCCCATGGATGGAGGAGCCTGGTAGGCTGCAGTCCATGGGGTCGCTAAGAGTCGAACATGACTGAGCAAATTCACTTTCACTTTTCACTTTCATGCATTGGAGAAGGAAATGGCAACCCACTCCAGTGTTCTTGCCTGGAGAATCCCAGGGACAAGGAATCCTGATGGGCTGCCGTCTATGAGGTCGCACAGATTCGGACACAACTGACATGACTTAGCAGCAGCAGCAACCCTCTCATTTACCTTTTACTTCTCTTCTTTTCTCAGCTATTTGTAAGGCCTTCTCAGACAACCATTCTGCCTTTTTGCATTTCTTTTGTTGGGGGATGATTTTGGTCACTGCTTCCTGTATGATGTTTTGAACCTCCATCCATAGTTCATCAGTCACTCTATCAGGTCTAGTCCCTTGAATCTAATTGCCACCTCCACTGTATAGTCATAAGGGATTTGATTTAGGTCACACCTGTATGGTCTAGTGGTTTTCCCTACTTTCTTCAATTTAAGCCTGAATTTTGCAATAAAGACCTCATGATCTGAGCCACAGTCAGCTCCAAGATTTTTTTTTTTTTTTTTTTTTTTTTGGCTGACAGCCTAGAGCTTCTCCATCTTCCGCTGACAAGAACATAATAAATGTAATTTCAGTATTGACCATATGATGATGTCCTTGTGTAGAATCTTCTCTTCTGTTGCTATAGAGGGTGTTTGGTTGGCACTAGTCTGCTCTCTTGGCAAAACTGAGGGTCTCTGCAGAGGTGTGGGTTGGCAGTGGCCTGACACCCAGACAGGTACATTGGCAGCAGTCCTGAAAGGTACATGTTGGCAAAAGTCCTTTTGGAGGTCACCTGTAGCTCTACCATAGAGCCTGTATACTCCAAGACTGGCCACCTCAGGCCAGATATCTGGTTAATATTGTACAATGTTAATTTTTGTACAATATTACAGTATTAATACTGTACAATATTAATTTTAATAGTTTGCTATTGAACATTGGATTATATATGAAAGGTAATTAGCAATATTTCATGTCTTTTTTACCAATTCTTTCCAGCTGAAACAATGCCTATCTTGAAAGATAGCATATAAGATGGTCTCTGATAAAGCATCTCTAGACACAAACAGTTGAGAGTATCTGACCCATTCCTATCTTCACTGGTGATGGTAGAAGTATTTAAGGCTGCTCCCTTTGCAGGCCACTTGTTGTACAAATTATGCCCACTCTGGCCCTTGAAATGCTTGGAACTATGACATCAAGAATCAGTGAGAAACCTGGCAAACTATAACTTAGGTGTACATAAAGTATATGTGGAAAGTAGAAGTGGGGCAACTTTTTACAGTGTATGGAAAGTAGCTCAAATGTTCTTGCTATAGCTGGTTTTGCTTTTAATTGTATGATGTCAGTCTATAACTCTTTGCTTAATTGTTCATGAAGGCTTTTTTTATTTGACAATAATTCCTTTTGGAAACAGTAAGCTAAAATAAAAGCCTATGACAATGAACACTTAAGTACTGAATTTCTTTTTCTCAAGGAAGCCTAGAATGACTTTTAAAAATCTCCTACAGCAGAAGGGACAGATCTCCTAGGCCTCAAACACAACAGCCTCCTCTTGCATTTCTTCCTGGAGGTTACAGAACATGATGGAAAGGGACATGAACATGAGCTGTCCCTGTATCATTTACCTAGCTCTCAGCTGCAGCTTTAGGAAATGCAGCAGTGGCCACAGGACAGGAAAAGGTCGGTTTTCATTCCAATCCCAAAGAAGGCAATGCCAAAGAATGCTCAAACTACTGCACAATTGCACTCACCTCGCATGCTAGTAAGGTAATTCTCAAATTCTCCAAGCAACACTTCAACAATACTAGAACTGTGAACTTCCAGATGTTCAAGCTGGATTTAGAAAAGGCAGAGGAATCAGAGATCAAATTGCCAACATCTGTTGGATCATTGAAAAAGTGAGAGAGTTCCAGAAAAATATCTACTTCTGCTTTATTGACTATGCCAAAGTCTTTGACTGTATGGATCACACCAAACTGTGGAAAATTCTGAAAGAGATGGGAATACCAGACCACCTGATCTGCTTCCTGAAAAATCTATATGCAGGTCAGGAAGCAACAGTTAGAACTGGACATGGAACAACAGACTGGTTCTAAATAGGAAAAGGAGTATATCAAGGCTGTATATTGTCACCCTGCTTATTTAACTCATATGCAGAGTACATCATGAGAAACACTGGGCTGAATGAAGCACAAGCTGGGATCAAGATTGCCAGGAGAAATATCATTTACCTCAGATATGCAGATGGCACCACGCTTACAGCAGAAAGTGAAGAACTAAAGAGCCTCTTGATGAAAGTGAAAGAGGAGAGTGAAAAAGTTGGCCTAAAGCTCAACATTCAGAAAACGAAGATCATGGCATCCGGTCCCATCATTTCATGGCAAATAGATGGGGAAACAGTGGAAGCAGTGGCGGACTTTATTTTCTTGGGCTCCAAAATCACTGCAGATGGTGACTGCAGCCATGAAATTAAAAGATGCTTACTCCTTGGAAGAAAAGTTGTGACCAACCTAGACAGCATATTAAAAAGCAGAGACATTACTTTGCCAACAAAGGTCTGTCTAGTCAAGGCTATGGTTTTTCCAGTGGTCATGTATGGATGTGAGAGTTGGACTATAAAGAAAGCTGACTGCCGAAGAATTGGTGTTTTTTTTTTTTATTTTTATTTATTTATTTATTATTTTTTTAATTTTATTTTTTTGCTTTACAATACTGTATTGGTTTTGCCATACATTGACATGAATCCACCACAGGTGTACATGAGTTCCCAACCCTGAACCCCCCTCCCACCTCCCTCCCCATATCATCTCTCTGGGTCATCCCAGTGCACCAGCCCCAAGCATCCTGTATCCTGTATCGAACCTAGGCTAGCAATTTGTTTCTTACATGATAGTATACATGTTTCAATGCCATTCTCCCAGAATTGATGCTTTTGAACTGTGGTGTTGGAAAATAGTCTTGAGAGTCCCCTGGACTGCCAGGAGATCCAACCAGTCCATCCTAAAGGAAATCAATCCTGAATATTCATTGGAAGGACAGATGTTGAAGCTGAAACTCCAATACTTTGGCCACCTGATGTGAAGAGCTGACTCATTTGAAAAGACCTTGATTCTGGGAAAGACTGAAGGTGGGAGGAGAAAGGGACAATGGAGGATAAGATGGTTGGATAGTATCACCAACACGATAAACATGAGTTTGAGTAAACTCTAGGATTTGGTAATGGACAGGGAGGCCTGGCGTGCTGCAGTCCATGGGGTCACAAATAGTTGGACATGACTGAGCTACTGAACTGAACAGCTGCACCATCCTTCCCACTCCATTGTCACCACTCAGTGCAGGCTCCTCTCATCTCCTTGATTAAGTGTTGCTAAAGTCACATCAATTTGTCTGCTTGTCTCCTCTTTCACTCATTCAGTCAGTTATCCTCTTGCATTCAAACAGCTACCTGGTTACATTTACTGTCAAAAAATAGATGAAATATACATCTTGTCATCTTTGTTCACATAGTTAGATCATTTTCATGTTTCAAATATGACCTTAGATTTCCATACTTCTCATAAGTCTTCTCTGAATGCCTAAATCTGAGTAAAACCCTCTGTGCTTTCACTGGCCCAGGTTATCCCTGTGGCTCAGATAGTAAAGAATCTGCCTGCAATGTGTGAGATCCAGGTTCGATCCCTGGGTCAGTAAGATCCCCTGGAGAAGGGAATGGCCACCCACTCCAGTATTCTTGCCTGGAGAATTCCATGGACAGAGAAGCCTGGAGGGCTACAGTCCATGGGATCACAGAGTCAGACACAACTGGGCAACTGTCCCTTCACTTCACTTCAAGAATGGAATGATTACTATCACTCCTTCAATTCATGTGTTGAGGTCCTTAACCCTCCAAAGTGATGGTATTTGGAAGTAGTATCTTTGTAAAGTAATTAGGTTTAGATGATTTAAGAAAAGTGAGGCCCCTGTGATGTTGTTAATGTCCTTATCAGAAGAGGCAGAAACTAGAGCTCTTTCTCTCTCATATTAGGACACAGGCAGAAGACGGGTGTCTGCAAGCCAGGAAGAGGATCCTCAGCAGGAACCAAGTTATCTGATATGTGTATCCTGGTTTTTTCAGCCTCCATCACTGTGAGAAATAAATTCCTGTTATTTAAGCAATTCCTTCCACAGTGTCTTGTTACAATAGGCCAGGGAGACCAAAACACTCCATTTATGTCTTGTATGATGTCAAATAAGTAAATACATGGTACTATGATGAAAATTGCAAATATTGCCAATATTCAACCTAGAGACCTGCATTACCATGCTTATTGATAGAAATTTCAGGTGCCTAAAACCTGTGAACCTATTTTCCAGAGGAACTTTGGATACTGGGAGTACTAGAGTAGAGTTGTACAACAGAGGTTTATTCTACAGACATGTCACCCATTTATGATTGACTAATTACCTCTCATTCAAGTCTGAGTTTAATTTTCATATCTATTAGCTAATAAGGATACAAAAAAGCCAAAAGATTCTTAGATGTTATAAAAATTTTAATATTCTCATTATGGCTAAAAGCATACATTTCAGGAATGGTGATGGAGAAATGGAGACAAAATACTTCATGAATACTTAGACACAAAGTGACAATGAAAATAAGATACATGGCTCTCAGTAACTAATATGGGAGATATATGATTATAGTAAAACAAAGTGGATTTAGATACTGAAAAGGACTTAATACGAAAAGATAGAGAATTTCAAAACTCATCTCCCATGGCAGGGAAAAGTGGAATAAGAAAGTGGTCCTGGTTTAGATAATAAATACAATCCTTGATGAACAAATACAAACAAAAAATTATATAGTAGTATAGATGGGCTTCCTTAGTGGCTCAGACACTAAAAGAATTTGCCTGAAATGCAGGATACCTGGTTTGATCCTTGGGTCAAAACTTGGAGGAAGATTCCTTGGAGAAGGCAATGGCAATCCACTCCCATATTCTTGCCTGGGAAATCCCATAGACAGAGCAGCCTGGCAGCCACAGTCCAAAGGGTGACAAAGAATCAGACATGACTGAGCAGCTAACACATAGATGGAGGAAGAAAAAGAGGAGTGAAATGAAGGAGGAAAAAAGTAAAAGTATGGTTAATAAAATGGTGGTGAAAGTGAAGTCACTCAGTCGTGTCCGACTCTTTGAGACCCCGTGGACTATAGCCCACAAGGCTCCTCCATCCAAGGGATTCTCCAGGCAAGAATACTGGAGTGGGTTGCCATTTCCTTCTCCAGGGGATCTTCCTGACCCAGGGACTGAACCCAGGTCCCCCACATTGCAGGCAGATGCTTTAACCTCTGAGCCACAAATGGCATGCATCAAGGAGAATGAAAAACTCAAAATCTAGTAGCATGTGCTTTCTGCAGATGAACTGCTAATTTTAAGTGATTTCAATATCCATTTAACATAATCCAACAAACTCTAACAGTGCCTTTAGGATTTGCTTTTATTTAAATTGTTTGTTAATTTTATTATAGCTGTATAATAGTGATTTATGCTCATAGGTATGTGATGAAACTGAGTCAATTTATTTCTTACTCTCAGTTTTTAGTGTCTTCCTCAAGTCTTTTCATGTAAGAGACACCCTTTCTTCCTATTTTTCACTTTTATGCTCTTTGATACCACTGAGCCTTCTCCTATTGGATTCCGTTCCCATATAACACTACTGTTTGCAAACAACTTAACAGCTTTGGAGAAGGCAATGGCACCCCATTCCAGTACTCTTGCCTGGAAAATCCCATGGATGTAGGAGCATGGTGGGTTACAGTCCATGGGGTCTCTAAGAGTCAGACACGACTAAGCGACTTCACTTTCACTTTTCCCTTTCATGCATTGGAGAAGGAAATGACAACCCACTCCAGTGTTCTTGCCTGGAGAATCTCAGGGATGAGGGAGCCTGGTGGGCTGCCGTCTATGGGATTGCACAGAGCAGACATGACTGAAGCGACTTAGCTGCAGCAGCAGCAGCTAACAGCTTTAGTCTTATAAGGCTTAATTATCTCTGAATAATTGTTGCAAACAGTATGTCCCAGTACAAGGAAATAGTTTTTAGATCTACCATGTGAATCAGTAAGAAGTCACACTTTTAAGAAATAAATAAACCAGAGGGATAAACATAGCTTTCATATACCTTAGATTAATGTTGCTTTAAACAAACAAACAAAAACAAGTACAGAGGCATAATATGAGTCCATATCTCAAAATAAACAACAAACAAGCAAAACACTAAGCAATTTCAAGGGAAAAATAATTGTCCATTGGCCAAGAAGAGCCCAGAAAGGAAAAAAGGATAATCTGTTATTGAATCTATCCTAGCAGCTTGTTAGTATATAGAATAAAATTTCCAAAGACTGAATAAAATTACCCAGTAGGGTGCACTGACATTATTTTGAATCTGAATTTAGCAAGACTGATTGTCCTGTTCAATTCCATACCAAAGCTCTTTGATTCTCTTTATACTCCTTGATTGTGTTATGCTAACCTACCCTGAGATTTATAGTTTTATATTTCTTTGGTGGATATTGTTGAAATGGATTCAATTTATAATAAAAATCTTACAGCTTAAATTTAAAATGGAAAAGGGAAAAAGCCTTTTTGATCTCTTCTACACACATATCTACCAGATGGGTAAGATATCTTTAAACTAAAATCTGATATGTTAGTGCTATGACTAATGCTTCTTAAATCTGAAAAATAAATTCATGACTGTACTTTAAAACCATTTGTGCAGTGTTCACAGGAGCCATCTCCATTACAACATTATTTCTGAATTATTCATTTGCTGCCATTGGCTGTTCACATTTTCTACATCCATCTATTACTCCCAGACAGCTTGCTTCAGCAAATTGAAGTGGTTGTATAAAAAAAAATTCTATGGTCATGAGTGTCTAGCCTTGATGTTACCCAAACTTTTATGAAAATCTAGGAAGTAAGAAAAGGATACAGAATTTTTCTTTAGAAGTGACACTGAAGATACAGACTGGTTTTTATGTGTTAGGTATTCAGTGCTTTCATGCCTCCATGTTAAGATGTAAAAAAATATTTACAAGAGATAAGAAATTCCTTCTTGATTCCAGTCAAATTGAACTTTGAAATTCTTTTTTCTTTACTGAGTTATTCTTTAATCCTACACAAAGCCATACCCAAGCAAGCAGTGTGCTTTGGAATATGTGTAAGCTATTCCATCCTGAGTACAAAGTAGAGAATTGTCATGTCCTCATTGGAACATCTTTCTCCTCTTCCTTTCCCAATATTTTTCTCATCTATCTTATATCTCATGGTCATCAGTTTTAGCATACTTTTTGCCCTTTTTGTAACCTCTCATTATTTTATGAAGGATTTTTGTATGTTTCAACTGGTCTGGGAAAAGCATATCTTTGAGTAGATCCAGTGAGCCTTTATCGCTATAGTTTTTCAGTTGCTAAGTCATATCCAGCTCTTTCCGACCCCATGAACTGTAGCACACCAGGCTTCTCTGTCCTTTACCTTATCCTGGAGTTTGCTCAAACTCATGTCCACTGAGTCAGTGATACCATCCAAACATCTCATCATCTATCATCTCTTTCTCTTCTTGCCCTCAATCTTTCCCAGCATCAGAATCTTTTCCAATGAGTTGTCTCTTCATATCAGGTGGCCAAACTATTGGACCTTCAGCTTCAGCATTGGTCCTTCCAATGAATATTCAGGGTTGATTTCCTTTAGGATTGACTGGTTTGATCTCCTTGCTGTCAAAGAGCTCTCAAAAGTCTTCTCCAACACCAGTTTGAAAGCATCAGTTCTTCAGCACTCAGCCTTCTTTATAGGCCAGCTCTCAAATCCATGCATAACTACTGGAAAAACATAGCTTTGACTATATGGGCCTTTGTTAGCAAAATGATGTCTCTGCTTTTTAATATGTTGTCTAGGTTTGTCATAGCTTTTCTTTCAAAAGACAAGCGTCTTTTATAATTTTGTGGCCACAGTCCCCATCTGCAGTGATTTTGAAGCCCAAGAAAATAAAATCTGTCACTGTTTTCATTTTTCCCACATCTATTTGCCATGAAGTGATGGGACCGGATGCCATGATCTTCATTTTTTGAATGCTGAGTTTTAAACCAGCTTTTTTTTCTCTCCTCTTTCACCTTCATCAAGAGGTTTTTTAGTTCCTCTTTGCTTTCTGCCATTAAAATGGTAATCTCTGCATATCTCAGGTTGTTGATTTTTCTCTGTACTTACATATGAATAGCCATCATGACTGAGCCAGGTCAGAGTGATTCCGCTATAAATTCAACCCCCAGCTGTCCTGGAACTTCTACAAGGCTCACTCCTAGGTCTCCCCCATCTCATTTTTAACTTATCTAAACTTCGGATCCCATCCCTGCCCATCCCTTCAACTGCTATCTATAAATAGAAGGTCTTTACATTTATATATTTTATTCAGACTTATCTCCCAAGCACTCACTGGCATATTGAGCTGCCTAACGTGATGTCTCAAGGATTCTTGCAAAGCATCCTGTATAAAACTGAACTCATGGCTATCTCTCCCAAGCCAAAAAGTGCTTTATTTTTAAAATGTTAGTCAAAGGCAACACCATCCATCTAGTTATGATAACCATGAATTCAGGAATTATCCTTAAAACCTCTTTCTTCAGGAGCAAATTCAGTTACAAGAATATACATATCTACATCCACAAGTATATCTACCTGTGTGCTAGGCCACTCCAGTAGTGTCCAATTCTTTGCCACCCTACGGACTGTAGGGGCCAGACTCTTCTATCCATTGAGATTCTCCAGGTGAGAATACTGGAGTGGGTGGCCATGCCCTCTGCCAGGGTATCTTTTTGACCCAGAGATTATATCCAAGTCTCTTATTTTTCATTCATTGGCAGGTGGGTTCTTTACCACTAGCACCACCTGGGAAGCCCCATATGTATGTCAGTGTCTACCTATATCATCTTCACTTCCTTACATCACAATTACCACTCCTTATCTAAACTGCTATCATCTCTTAGTTGGACCACTGCAAACAGTCTGTTAACTGATTCCAGGCTTTACTTTGGCACCCTTCAAACTGTTCCTTTCACTGCAGGTAGAATTGTTGTTGTTCAGTCACTAAGTCATGTCAGACTCTTTGTGACTGAACAATAACAACATGTAGAATAGTAGATTCAAATGCAATTCTGGTAGCTTACTTTCTCTGCCTAAACCCTTCAATAGCTTTCCAGTGTTTTTAGGAGAAAGGTCAAAATTCCTAATACTTTTTTAATGGTCTGAGTAGTCCAAACTTTATTTAGCTTCCAGAATCACCTCAAACTTCTCTCTCCTTTCTTCTCATTAGCCAAAAACTCATCATTTCTCTGCCAGGAATCCCTTAGCCTGGTGCTTTATATATTCTATTCTCTCTCACTGGTATGCCCTCTTCTCCCTTTTTTATTCCAATTATTACAACTTACCCCTTTATATTTTAGCTAAAATATCAATTACTTGAGATTTTTTTCCCTGGACATCCTACTGCTGCTAAGTCACTTCAGTCATGCCCGACTCTGTGCGACCCCATAGACGGCAGCCCACCAGGCTCCCCTGTCCCTGGGATTCTCCAAGCAAGAACACTGGAGTGGGTTGCCATTTCCTTCTCCAATGCATGAAGGTGAAAAGTGAAAGTGAAGTCGCTCAGTTGTGTCCGACTCTTAGCGACCCCATGGACTGCACCCTACCAGGCTCCTCCATCCATGGGATTTTCCAGGCAAGAGTACTGGAGTGGGGTGCCATTGTCTTCTCTGCTGGACACCCTGACTAGGTTCAATTTCCCATTACAAGCTTTCACAGAATCAAATAACTTTTTATCACACTTAACAATTTTGCAAATTGACTTTGTGTGTCTCTCCATTAGACTATAAGTTCCAAACAGCAAGAGATATGTCTGTTTTTGCTGTAGCATTGATTTTTATCCCGAGACTCTAACATACTGTTTATTTCACATGTCTGCAATTTGTATGTTTGTGTGTGTGTGTGTGTGTGTGTAAATAGATTATTGAAGCTAAAGTAGAGATGGAAAACGAATACACCTTAGTGGTTTGAAATCTTCATAAATTCTCCTCTCCTACTTCCTTACATTGTCATCAGATTGTCATCATCATCGACAATATTCACCAAATGCTTGCGTGTGCCAGGTATTAGCATAAGGACTTTGCACACATTAATCAATGGAGAAGGAAATGGCAACCCAGTTCAGTACTCTTGCCTGGAGAATCCCATGGACAGAGGAGCCTGGGAGGCTGCAGTCCATGGGGTTGCAATGAGTCAGACACAACCGAAGGACTTCACTTTACTCACTTCATCCTTCATCCCTGGAGGAGGAAATGACAATTCACTCCAGTATTCTTGCCTGGAGAATCCCATGGACAGAAGAGCCTGGCTGGCCATGATCCATGGGGGTCGCAGAGAGTCGGACAAGACTGAAGTGACTAAGCATGCATGCACGCAGTCAATGCATTATCTCACTTGCCCCATTTTTCTTAGGATAAACTAAATCTCATCAGGGTTTATAAACTCAAAGCCAAGGTTGTCTGATTCCGAACCTGAGATCATATTGTCACCTGATCTCACAAGACCTAACCTTACTTTCACCTTTTCTAGATAACTGTCTCTACCCATAAAATTAGTGTGAGTTTATCCATGAGAATTAGTGTGTGTTTAGCGTTTAACCATCACTTTGATACCACATTCTACCACTAATTTAGTTCTCATTTTTAATTAGTTGTTTATGGTTAGCCTTTGTCCTTGAAGCAGTTACCAAGCCTTATTTCTCTGTGTATCCCCAAACACACTTGGAATAGTTATTTAAAATGACAGATAGTATACAATGGTGAAGTATTGTATAAGTATCCTTCATTATTAAATTGCTGTTGGGTATCAAAAAATACCCTCTTCCAACACACAAGAGAAGACTCTACACATGGACATTACCAGACTGGTCAACACGAATATAATCAGATTGATTATATTCTTTGTAACCAAAGGTGGATAAGATCTATACAGTCAGCAAAAACAAGACCAGGAGCTAACTGTGGCTCAGATCATGAATTACTTATTGCCAAATTCAGACTTAAATTGAAGAAAGTAGGGAAAACCACTAGACCATTGAGGCATGACCTAAATCAAATCCCTTATTATTATACAGTGGAAGTGAAAAATAGATTTAAGGGACTAAATGTGATAGACAGAGTGCTTGATGAACTATGGATCGAGGTTAGTGACATTGTACAGGAGACAGGGATCAAGACCATCTCCAAGAAAAACAAATGCAAAAAAGCAAATGGCTGTCTGAGTAGACCTTACAATAGCTGAGAAAATAAGAGAGGTGACAAGCAAAAAGGAGAAAAGGAAAGAAACACCCATGTGAATGCAGAGTTCCAAAGAATAGCAAGGAGAGATAAGAAATCCTTCCTCAGTGATCAGTGCAAAGAAATAGAGGGAAAGAATAGAATGGGAAAGACTAGAGATCTCTTCAAGAAAATTAGAGATACTAAGGGAACATTTCATGCAAAGATGGGCACAATAAAGGACAGAAATGGTGTGGACCTAACAGAAGCAGAAGATATTAAGAAGAGGTGGCAAGAATACATAGAAAAACTACACACAAAAATGCCGGGAGCCAGCGTGAGGAACTCCGCCCTTGGCAAAAGTCATGAGGAAGGAGGCTTCAGCATACGCAAAGGTGGGATTGAGCCTCAGGAAACCCCCTGTTCCTGAGCATCTACTCCCATCTACCTACTTTATTGTTTGATGCTCTCATCTTCACCTCTGACTTTATGGGGGGTTATTCCCCACCGGTTCTCTTGGAGAAGGAGTAAACGTGCAGCTCCAGTCAATAAAATTCCTAGGTGTGACAAGGGTGTCTCAGGTCAAACCTCTCTGCTGATAGACTAGCTTGTGTGACAACCTCTCAACCATAAACAGTTTGGAGTATCTTGAAAGTCTTAATTAGCATAGGGCTTTTCTCGTTGAGTCAATGATTGCCGCCAGGCCTCCATATCCTTAGGCACCTGGGAATATATTAATCAATGTATTTGGAATATAAAAAAGGAAATATAGTAGTTTTTGATGTTAGCAATACTAGAACTTTTGAGTGAATGAATTTTCTCTTTTGTTATAGATCACTGTATTTTATTATAAATCATTATGTCCTTGCTATGCAAAAATGTAACTTTATCACTATCTTAAGACTAAATAGATCTTAAGGGGAACATTGGTGAAGGGTTTTCATTTGCTGGGCTGATGTTTGCTGCTCAATCTCCATATTCCCTGCCCTTATAATGAATATAACTAGCATATAGGAGAAATAAGTATTAACCTTTAAGATTAATCATGTTAACCTTAGGTTAAATAAATTCCTTTCTTAGTTGTAACCCACTACACCCTCACCCTATAGGAATGCAACTTTATCTGGTACCTTCAGAGGGTGGTGCCTGGTTTAAGGAAAAACACCCTTGGGAAAAATAAGCTTTTGGTTATCAGAAAGAAAGGATCATAAAATGTAAGCAGGCCTCATGGTCAGAAGCTGATGTAAAACCCCTAAGACCTTTATGTATACTTTTATGTGAAGCACCTGATTTTGATAAAGGTCAGGACTGCTGACCCCCACTTGACTATGTATTCATCCCTATGTATAACAAAAGGTATATAAGCAAACCTAAAAAATAAAGAAATTGGATCAGTTTCTGGAAAGACTGATTCCCCCATGTCGTTCTTTCTTGCTCCCTGTTTTTCTGACTGAATTCCCATCTGGTATGTGGGTATCCACCAAGCCTGCTAATTTTGCCTGGGCTTCTAAGATCTCTCCGGGAGAACGGAAAGACGCCTGTGGCCCACGTAGGTGGTGATTGGTATTCCACGTAAACCAAGTCATTCAGCCTCCTTTTCTCCACTAATTTTCCTACTACACTATCCATTTCTAATCTCTCTATATATCTGTAATTAAATAAGTTTTTTCCTAGGACGCCGATTTCGCCCCCACCTTCGAATTACCCTGGATCCACCAGGGCTGGACGCCAGCACAAAAAGATCTTCATGACCCAGATAATCACGATGGTGTGCTCACTCACCTAGAGCCATACATCCTGGAATGTGAAGTCAAGTGGGCCTTAGGAAGCATCACTATGAACAAAGCTAGTGGAGATGATGGAATTCCAGTTGAGCTATTTCAAATCCTAAATGATGATGCTGTGAAAGTGCTGCACTGAATATGCCAACAGATTTGGGAAACTTAGCAGTGGCCAGAGGACTGGAAAAGGTCAGTTTTCATTCTAATTCCAAAGAAAGGCAATGCCAAAAAATGGTCAAACTACAACACAACTGCACTTATCTCACAGGCTAGTAATGCTCAAAATTCTCCAAGCCAGGCTTCAGGAATACATGAACTTTGAATCTCTAGATGTTCAAGCTGATTTTAGAAAAGGCAGAGGAACCAGAGATCAAATTGCCAACATCTGTTGGATCATTAAAAAAGCAAGAGAGTTCCAAAAAACATCTATTTCTGCATTATTGAGAATGCCAAAGCCTTTGACAGTGTGGATCGCAATAAACTGTGGAAAATTCTGAAAGGGATGGGAATACCAGACCACCTGATCTGCTTCTTGAGAAATCTATATGCAGGTCAGGAAGCAACAGTTAGAACTGGACATGAAACCACAGACTGATTGCAAATAGGAAAAGGAGTATATCAAGGTTGTATATTGTCACCATGCTTATTTAATTTACATGCAGAGTACATCGTGAGAAACACTTGGCTGGATGAAACACAAGATTGCCGGGAGAAATATCAATAACCTCGGATATGCAGATGACACAACCCTTATGGCAGAGAGTGAAGAAGAACTAAAGAGCCTCTTGATGAAAGTGAAAGGAGAGTGGAAAAAGTTGGCTTAAAGCTCAACATTCAGAAAACGAAGATCATGGCATCCGGTCCCATCACTTCATGGCAAATAGATGGGGAAACAGTGGAAACAGTGGCTGACTTAATTTTCTTGGGCTCCAAAATCACTGCAGATGGTGACTGCAGCCATGAAATTAAAAGACGCTTACTCCTTGGAAGAAAAGTTATGGCAAACCTAGACAGCATATTAAAAAGCAGAGACATTACTTTGCCAACGAAGATCCATTTAGTCCAGGCTATAGTTTTTCCAGTGGTCATGTATGGATATGAGAGTTGAACTCTAAAGTAAGCTGAGCACCAACGAATTGATGCTTTTGAACTATGCAGTGTTGTAGAAGACTCTTGAGAGTCCCTTGGACTGCAAGGAGATACAGCCTGTCCATCTGAAAGGAAATCAGTCCTGAATATTCACTGGAAGGACTGATTTTGAAGCTGAAACTCCAATACTTTGGCTATCTGGTGGGAAGAGTTAACTCATTTGAAAAGACCCTGATGCTGGGAAAGATTGAAGGTGGGAGGAGAAGGGGATGACAGAGGATGAGATGGTTGGATGGCATCACTGACTCAATGGACATGAGTTTGAGTAAACTCTGGGAGTTGGTGATGGACAGAGAGGCCTGGAATGCTGCAGTCCATGGGGTCGCAAAGAGTTGGACACCACTGAGTGACTGAACTGAACTGATCAAAAAAATAATAATTCCAGAAGAAATCCTGTGATACCTGTTAATTAAGTGTGTGTGTATGTGTGTGTGTTAGCCGCTTAGTCGTGAGACCCCATCGACTGTAGACCACCAGGCTCCTCTGTCCATGGGAATCTCCAGGCAAGAATACTGGAGTGAGTTGCCGTTCCCTTCTCCAGAGGATCTTCCCTGAGCTACCAGGGAAATCTTTCAATTAATAATGTGCTGCTTGCTCAGTTGCTTCACTCTTGTCTGACTCTTTGGGACACTATCTACTATACCTCTCCCGGCTTCTGTATCCATGGGATTCTCTACGTAAGTATACTGGAGTGGGTTGCCATGCCCTCCTCCAGGGGATCTTCCCGAACCAGGGATCAAACCCAAGTTCTTGTGTCTCCTGCATTGCAAGCAGATTCTTTAACATAGAGTCACCAGGAAAGCCAGTCAATTAAGAACATTTAACTTCAAATCATAACTAAAAAATAATATAAAGATTTTTTAATATATTTCTTCTCCCAAATTTGAAATTATTCTAGAGGTCACATTTAAAAGTGCATTCTCTCCCTAAACAATGTTCTTTTAAATTCAAAGGTTAATTTCCACTTATTAATCTTAAATAATGTTCTGCAGCCTCTGGTCCAGCGGTCCATGTCTCCTTGCCAGAGCCCACCCTTCATAGTGAGGATGTTCCTAAGAACATCTCTTCCTTTCTAAGAACTATGTTCCAATATAACATAAAAACACAAAATTTCATTCTCTTAAAATTCTTGAAAGTGATGAATAGTGCATTAGTTTTCTAATAGCTGATTTTCTAATTGTTTCTGTATCAAATGACCATAATCACAATGGCTTATAGTAGCGTATATTTATTATTTTAGAGTTTTGGAGAAGCTGAAAAATAGGTCTTATGGGGCTAAAATCAATATGTCACTAGGGCTGTGTTTGTTCTGGAGGCTCCAAGAATCTGTTCTTTGCCTTTTCTAGCTTAGAGGGGCAACCTGCATTCCTTGGTTCATGATCCCCTTCCAGCAATGATATTACTCTGATCTCTGCTTCCATCATCACATCTCCTTTTCTAACTCTATACTTTCCTGCCTCTGTTTTATAAGGACACTTACAAAATCTCTAGTGGACCTATCTAGATAACTCAAGGTAATCTCGAAAATCCTTAACTCAATCATAACTGTAAGGTCCATTTTATCCTGTGAAGTAACACTACAAGGAAACATATTCACAGATTCTGAGAATTAAGACATGGACATCATTATTCAGTCTGCCACAAATATAATCCAGTTATTGACTCTCTGATACCTGAAATCTCAATTAAACCACAAGAAACTCTAAATTTCAATCAATGAATTCAATAATCTTTTAAAAAATGTATGTAAATTGTATAGATAAGGAAATGAAAATGTGACATTATGATTTATAACAAGAAATATATATACACATATTCATATCCCTGTTTCTGACACAGAACTCTTAAAACCCTTGACATTTCCTAATGATTAAAGTGTCTTTACACTCACAACAAACACTTTTCAACCCCACCTAAGTTTATGTTAATAACCTGACATTGGAAAACCCCTGAGAATTCAGATTTGTTGTCTATCATACCAACCTTGAAGTAGAGAATTGGAAATTGGAAACTTGAATGTCCCTTTCCCCAACCCCACCCCAATCCACCCCCACCTCACTGCCACCAGCTTTCTGGGAAGGCAAAGGGGCTAAGAGTTGAATTTATTGCCAACGGCCAATGGTTTTATCAATTGTGCATAGATAATGAAGCCTCCATAGACACCTTAAAGGGCTGGAGAATTTCAGGGCTGCTAAACACATAGAGATTCGGGTAGAGTGAAGAGCATGGAAACCCTGTGCCCTTTCCTCATTGCCTCACCCTCTGCATCTCTTCCATCCAGCTATTCCTGAATAATATCCTTTGCTAATAAGAAGGTTATCTAGTAATTAAAATGTTTCTCTGAGTTCTATAAGCTCTTCTAGAAAATTAATTGAACCCAGCAAAGGAAGTGTTGAGCCCGCCTATCTATAGCATGTCAGTCAGAAGCAGAGAAGCAATGGACTAGTAAATTGAAACTGTTTGGGGCACAGTCTTATGGGACGGAGCCTTTAACTTCTGGGATTTGACACTATATCCAGGTAGATAGTGTCAGAATTGACTTGAATTATAGGACTCCAAGTCTAGAATTGTTTGGTGATCTAAAAGGAGATTGAACCAGTAAATCCTAAAGGAAATCAATCCTGATTATTAACTGGAAGGACTGGTGCTAAAGCTGAACCTCCAGTATTTTGGCCACCTGATGCAAAGAGCCAACTCATTGGAAAAAACCCTGATGCTGGGAAAGACTGAAGGCAAGAGAAGAAGGGGGCAACAGATGGTTGGATGGCATCACTGACTCAGTGGACATGATTTTGAGCAAACTCAGGGAGATAGTGAAGGACAGGGAAGCCTGCTGTGGCACAGTTCACGGGGTCACAAAGAGTCGGACATGTTTAGTGACTGAACAACAACAATGGGAAAAAAACATACATTGAAATTGAGTGCGGAATATTGGATGGATGAATAGGTAGAAGGAAATGGCAACCCACCCCAGTATTCTTGTCTAGAAGATGCCATAAGCAGAAGAGCCTGATGTGCTACAGTTTGTGAAGGGAAGTCGCTCAGTCGTGTCCGACTCTTTGCGACCCTGTGGACTGTAGCCCACCAGGCTCCTCTGTCCATGGGATTCTCCAGGCAAGGATACTGGAATCGGTTGCCATTTCCTTCTCCAGGGCTACAGTTTATAGCGTCATAAAAGATGATGGAGCAACAAATCATAGCACAAATAGATAGGTGGATAGATTGATAGTTTGATACATCTGTACATATATACATGTTACATACGTAGAGTTCACAAATTGCTCAAGTCAATTTGAACAACTAAGTCACATAGAACTCTGAGGACCTAGAAAAGTCTTCACTGAGATTATCAAAAATGGCAGTTGAAACTTAAGAAATATCAGGAGAGAGCTCTCTGCACACAATATACTTTTTCCACAGCAGCAAGGACGCCTAATTCCAACCACATGTACTCTAATTTCATAACATTAGGAAAATTACCTTTTATAGACATCTGCTTTTTAGTATCTAAAGCAGTTTCTTTCAAACAGGTGTTCTTAAAGTAACGCATCTCCCAATTTGTCAGGTAACTAGAGATCATTCAAAAGAAATCAGATGTCATTGAGAAAAACTTTCCCCCTTTACATTCTCAATTGACTGTGACTAGGATTTTAGGCTTGAACTGGTATTTTTTTCTTTTTTTCTTTTTTTTTAATGTTAAATGCCATGAATTTCTACAGTTTTTTTCTACCTATCTAAAAAGGCCATACATTAAGGAATTCACCAATAAGAGTAGATATGGAAGGTTTGGCTGTCTCTGTGCTCAGGAGTTCCATAAATGTGTTTTCTTTCTCACCTTTAACTTCAATTTTCTTCTGTCTTTTTTTTTTTTTTTTTGAAGGCAGTGTTATCCTCTAATCTTGATATAAATTTTAGTGGACATAAGTTTTTAAACAGCAGATTAATTTTCTGAAATTCAGACTCACTATAGGCAATGGCAACCCACTCCAGTACTCTTGCCTGGAAAATCTGATGGACTGAAAAGCCTGGTAGGCTATAGTCCATGGTGTCACAAAGAGTCGGACATGACTAAGCGACTTCATAATAATATAATACCCAGCCATGCTCACTGAAGTTGACATGATTTAACTAAAATAAGAAACGATTTATTTGCTTACTTACCTAGTTTATAAGAGACTGAACCTAATTTTTTTTTTTTTTCCCTACCAAAGCATGCTGTGGAAATTTACAGAGAACCTCTGAGAAGCAGAGTATCCATCATTCTGACAAGTTGTAAACCCACAGCCTGTTTTCTGGTGAACAAGTAAAGATCAGTCTTACTGTTGTGGTGGTGGTGGTTTAGCTGCTAAGTCGTGTTCGACTCTTGCGATCCCATGGACTGTAGCCTGTCAGACTCCTCTGTTCATGGGGTTCTCCAGGCAAGAGTACTGGAGTGGGTTGCCATTTCCTTCTCCAGGAGTCTTACTGTAAGAGTTAACAATTCTATAATGTTTCTCGCAAAGAAAGTATGCTTATAAAATGGATAACAGAGAGTAACTACATTTCAAACCAGTTTATTTTTTTTTCTGCCTCATCCAAGTACTCATCACCCCTCCTCCTGGGGCAACCCCACCACCGTATCTTTATTAATTTGGGTAGAGCATTAATGTTAACTGACTTATAGCTCTCACTTTTATAGTGACTGGAATGCAAACTGAATCCCATTTTCAGCAAATTGGTGACTGCAGAAGCCATTTATTGGCAATCCCCAAAATATGTAATTTACTCTATATACAGAATCACCTATAATTTCATAAATGCATTTGGAGATTAACAGATATAAGGAAAGAAAATCCAATAATGAGTTGTACTTGTATCATGGTTTCTGTATGACATTTATGAAGCAAAATTCATAGGGCAAAAACCTCCAAAGTGGGTCTGTGTACAGTATTCTGCTTTTGATGATCTGTTGAAACTGCTTTTCTTTCAAATTCTCACATCCCTTTTTCCTTTAGAATATCATCGTATTTCCAAAGAACCAACACAGCTTCTCCTTTCCAGATCAGAAAAACTAGTACCTATTTTATTCATCCACAATTCTAGGATTTACAAATGTATGTTAAGAACTCATTGCATTTTACTTGAATTTAGAACTGCCACTTACAGTATGTTGCCCTTTGGAAAATGAGTTTTGTTTTTTTTTTTTTTCAGGGATCATATTAATAAGACATTAATTGAAATTCTTCTAAGAACAAAAAAAATACTTTATTATTTCCATATTCACATCAAAATTTTCCTTCTAAACATCAGAACAGCAAAATAAAAAGAAGTCTCAGATTTTAATGAGCAATCTCTTTGTCCCCCTGTCATCTGTGACAGGACAGGCTGTGGCAGAAGCATTCTGGGGTTGAGTTCACCAGAAGTCATAGTGAAAAATTAGTTTTCACAAAGAAATGAATATGCTATTCAGTTCAGTTCCATTCAGCTCATTTCAGTCACTCAGTTGTGTCCACCTCTTTGTGACCATATGGACTGCAGCACATCAGGCTTCCTTGTTCATCACCAACTCCTGGAGATTGCTCAAACTCATGTCCATCGAGTTGGCAATGCCATCCAAACATTTCATCCTCTGTCATCCACTTCTCCTCCTGCTTTCAATCGTTCCCAGCATCAGAGTCTTTCCCAAGGAGTCAGTTCTTCACATCAGGTGGCCAAGGTATTGAAGTTTCAGTTTCAGCATCAGTTCTTCCAATATACTATTAAGAATATGGAATCCACGCACAATAGATGAGATCCTTGTATGAAATGTACCAAATGTTGACTTCTAATAAAGATACATAACCCCTCAGCTACTGACTTCCAAATAAAGGAAAAATCCAGGTTACATAGTGTTATAAGGATGACCTTTAATTTTTTGCTTCCTTTTTTAGCAAATTATGATCACACGTGATAGTCATTAATAAGAGGGTTTTCTTTTCCTAAGGAAGAAATTCACCAACCCAAATTATGACAATCTGCTAAGCTCTAGTACTTACTTTTGCATTGTCAGGTGTAAAGTGTGCCTAAATATTAATTAGTCATAGAGTATTATCATTAGTTAGGTCTCGATACAATATTTTTCAAGGTAACTCAAGCCTACCATTATTTCTGTTATAGTTTGATGATTTAATTGTTTGCCTCTTTTGTTTTCTTTAGGTGCATCTGGGCTGTTGGGATATACAACATCAACAAAATTCAAATCTAAGATTGTTGGTTACCTTCCATTTAAGTAAGAGTAAAGATGGTGTCAGAATTTGGCAATGATATATGTGGTATACATGATATTGTTATGCATTTTTCTTTTATTCCCTTTCACAGAAAAGAAACATAATCTAACAACAATTATGGTGTATATATATATATATAGTGTATATATATATATATATACACACACACATACACACTCACTTTTTGTGTATATACACACATACTTTCTATGTATACACACATACACTCATATTAACTTATATGTTTATTAATTTGCATTTAACCTAGTTGAATAACTGTGTAAGCACCAGCATTCCCCAGACATACCAAATAGCTTCCAAGGATCTTGTAGGCTGAGTGTTAACCAAGCAGTACTCTTTCATTCTGTGCACTTAAACCTAACATAGACTCACACATTTCTCATTCCTTATTCAGTATAAGTTAGTTGGCAGCATCACTCTTGCTTACTACTGACAGAGGGCCATTTTCAGGTAGTCTATTATTTCCCAGAGTACCTTGGAAGAAAAGTCAGCAATAATAAAATCATCAATCGATTTGTTCAAAATCCAACTATTAGTAATGAGTCAAAAACAATAGCAGTGGCGCGGTCCTAAGATGGCAGAGGAAAAGGACGGGGAGACCACTTTCTCCCCGACAAATTCATTGAAAGATCATTTGAACACTGAGCAAATACCACAGAACAACTTCTGAACACTGATGGAGGACACCAGGCACCCAGAAAGGCAGCCTATTATCTTCGAAAGGAGGTAGGACAAAATATAAAAGATAAGAAGAGAGACAAAAGAGTTAGGGATAGAGACCCACCCTGGGGAGGGAGTCGTCAAAGAGAAGTTTCCAAACACAGGAAACCCTCTCGCCGGTGGGTCTGTGGGGAGTTTTGGAATCTTAGAGGGCAACATAACCAGGAGGAAAAAATAAATAAATAAAATCCACAGATTACGCACCTAACTGCAACTCCCAGTGGAGAAGTAGTCCAGACACTTGCATCCGCCACCAGCAAGTGTGGGCTGAACAGGGAGGTGTGGGCTGCATTGCTTAGGGTAACGACTGGGCCTGAATGCCCTGAGGGCAATCTGAGGGAACTAACATGAGATAGCAACCCAAACCATGGGGTAGCCAGAGAGACGGGAAAAAAAAAAAAGAGGAAAGAAGGAGAACTTTCCTGTGAAAAGCTCTAATCTAAGGCACTGCGGGGTCTCACAGAACAAAGGACTGAGCGAATACCAGAGGAGAGCTAGCCAGTATGGGACGGGCCCATCCCCTGCTAGAGGCAGGGAGGCAGGCAGGTGACAGTCAGAGCCAGAAAGCAAGGGGCAAACTTGGCCCCAGAGATGGCATCCTCTACCAAACAGCAAGCAGGCCCCCAGTTGCTAACCAAGTCTTCCTGGGATCCTGGATGGTTATCTGCCAGGAGGGTCGCAGCCAGAGATCAGCTCCCCAGAGGAGACACGCAGGACACCTACCTGAGACAGTGCTCCCACTTTGCACCCAGGAAACCGAGCGGCTGGGACAGGGGAGGTGATAAGCTGCACTGCCCACATGGGTACTGTGTGCTTGCCAAGCACCTGGTCACCTGAGCTGCTCGGACCTGGGAAGGGCACAAAACACAGGCCAAACCAAATCTGTGCCTTTGTGGAGTACCCAAGAAACTGAACCTGAGTGGCTAAGACCTGGGAAGTGCATGCAACCCAGGGCCTACCTTAGACAGTTCCCCTGCAGAGCAACCTGGAGCCTGAGCAGTGTAGACCAAGAAAGCACACACGCTGTGAGCAGGGGCAAACCCAGAGTGGCTCAGACACTGCAAGCACTCCCCACACACGCCAGTGATATTTGTTTGCAATGTTCCTCCCTCCCCGGAGCACAGTTGGACAATTGAGCCTAAATAAATGGCCACCTTCACTTTCTTGTGTTAGGGCGGAATTTAGAAACTGAAGAGATTTGCAAACAGAGGAAGCCAAAATAAACAAAAAAAGAGGGAACCGCTTTGAAAGTGACAGGTACAACAGATTAAAAACCTGTAGTTAGCATTGGCTACATTGGAAGGGACCTATAGACCTTGAGAAGAAGTAAAAGTTGGAACAAGGAACTATCTGAAACTTAACTGACCCCACACTGCCCTCAACAGCTCCAGAGAAATTCCTAAATATATTTTACTAGTATCATTTTAAATTTTTTTTTAATTTTTAAGTTCTTTATTACCCCTTTAATTTTTATTTTTAAAACCTAATATTACCTTGCAAAAAAAAAAAAGGGCCCTATTTTTAAAGCATATATCATATATATATTTTTATAACTTTGGGGATTTTGTTTTTTAATATTGTATTTTTGAGAGTCTAACCTCTAGTATAGATTTTTAATCTTTGCTTTTTGGTGAGTGAGTGAAGTCGCTCAGTCGTGTCCAACTCTTTGCGACCCCATGGACTGTAGCCCACCAGGCTCCTCAGTCCATGGGATTCTCCAGGCAAGGATACTGGAGTGGGTTGCCATTTCCTTCTCCAGGGGATCTTCCCAACCCAGGAATCGAACCCAGGTCTCTTGCATTGCAGGCAGATGCTTTAACCTCTGAGCCACCTCAGTTCTGTACCTTTAAGAATCCGATCTTCAGTACCCATTTTTACTTAAGAGTGTGATTACTGGCTTAATTGCTCTCTCCCCTTTTGACTCTCCTTTTTCTCCCCCAGGTCACTTCTACCTCCCTCCTCCCTCTTCTCTTCTCCATGTAACTCTGTGAACCTCTCTGGGTGTCCCTCTCTGTGGAGAATCTGTTCATCATTAACCTAGATGTTTTATCATCAGTGCTGTATGGATGGAGAAGTCTTGAGGCTACTGTAAGAATAAGACTAAAAGCCAGAAGCAGGAGGCTTAAATCCAAAATTCGAGAACACCAGAAAACTCCTGACTCCAGGGAACATTAATCGACAAGAGCTCATCCAAAAGCCTCCATGCTTACACTGAAACCAAGCTCCACCCAAGAGCCAACAAGTTTCAGAGAAAGATATACCAAGCTAATTCTCCAACAATCCAGGAACATAACCCTGAGCACAAAAATACAGACACCAAACCCATAGATACCTCAAAACTCACTACTGGACACTTCATTGCACACCAGATAGAAGAGATCCAGCTCCACCCTCCAGAACACTGACACAAGCTTCCCTGATCAGGAAACCTTGACAAGCCACTCATCCAATCCCACCCACAGGGAGGAACCTCCACAATAAAGAGGAACCACAAACTTCCAGCATACAGAAAAGCCACCCCAAACACAGCAACCTAAACAAGATGAAAAGGCAGAGAAATATTCAGCAGGTAAAGGAACATGATAAAAGCCCACCAAACCAAACAAAAGAGAAGGAGATAGGGAGTCTACCTGAAAAAGAATTCAGAATAATGATAGTAAAAATGATCCAAATCTTGAAAACAAAATGGAGTTACAGATAAATAGCCTGAAGACAAGGATTGAGAATATGCAAGAAAAGTTTAACAAGGACCTATAAGAAATAAAAAAAAGAGTCAATCAATAATGAATAATGCAATAACTGAAATCAAAAGCACTCTGGAGGAAACCAACAGTAGAATAACTGAGGCACAAGATAGGATAAGTGAGGTGGAAGATAGAACAGTGGAAATAAATGAAGCAGAGAGGGAAAAAGAAAAAAGAAATAAAAGAAATGAGGACAAACTCAGAGACCTCTGGGACAATGTCAAATGCCCCAACATTTGAATCATAGGAGCCCCAGAAGAAGAAGACAGAAAGAAAGGCCATGAGAAAATGCTTGAGATAATAGTTGAAAACTCCCCCAAATGGGTAAGGAAGTAGCCACCCAAGTCCAGGAAATCCCAGAAAGGATAAACCCAAGATAAAACACCCCAAGATACACCCCAGATACATAGTAATCAAATTAATGAAGATCAGACACAAAGAACAAATATTAAAAGCAGCCAGGGAAAAACAAAGAGGATCAAATAACTCAAAGAGGATCCCCATAAGGATAACAGCTGATCTTTCAATAGAAAGTCTTCAAGCCAGAAGGGAATGGCAGAACATACTTAAAGTGATGAAAGAGAAAAACCTACAACCCAGATTACTGTGCCCAGCAAGGATCTCATTCAAATATGAAGGAGAAGTCAAAAGTTTTACAGACAAGCAAAAGCTCACAGAACTAAGCACCACCAAATCAGCTATTCAACAAATGCTAAAGGATCTTCTCTAGACAGGTAACACAGAAGGGGTTTATAAACTCGAATCCAAACAACAAGGTAAATGGCAACAGGATCATACTTATCAATAATTACGTTAAATGTAAATGGGTTGATTGCTCCAACTAAAAGACAAAGACTGCCTGAATGGATACAAAAACAAGACCCCTATATATGCTGTCTACAAGACACCCACCTCAAGCCAAGGGACACATACAGACTGATAGTGAAGGGCTGGAAAAAGATATTTCATGCAAATGGAAACCAAAAAAAAAGCAGGAGTAACAATACTCATATTAGACAAAATGGACTTTGAAATAAGGGCCGTGAGAAGAGACAAAAAAGGGCACTACATAATGATCAAAAGATCAATCCAAGAAGAAGATATAACAATTATAAATATATATGCACCCAACATAAGAGAAACACAATATGTAAGGCAAATGCTAACAAGTATGGAAGGGGAAATTAACAGTAACACAATAATAGTGGGAGACTTTAATACCCCACTCACACCTATGGATAGATCAACCAAACAGAAAATTAGCAAGGAAAAACAAACTTTAAATGATACAATGGACCAGTTAGACCTAATTGATATCTATAGGACACTTAACCCTAAAACAATGAATTTCACCTTTTTTTCAGGTACACACGGAACCTTCTCCAGGATAGAGCACATCCTGGGCCACAAACCTAGCCTCAGTAAATTAAAAAATAAATAAATAAATAAAATCATAAGATTAGATGTCAACCAGTCCATTCTGAAGGAGATCAACCTTGGGATTTCTTTGGAAGGAATGATACTAAAGCTGAAACTCCAGTACTTTGGCCACCTCATGCAAAGAGTTGACTCATTGGAAAAGACTCTGATGCTGAGAGGGATTGGGGGCAGGAGGAGAAGGGGACGACCAAGGATGAGATGGCTGGATGGCATCACGGACTCGATGGACGCGAGTCTGAGTGAACTCCAGGAGCTGGTGATGGACAGCGAGGCCTGGCATGCTGCGATTCATGGGGCCGCAAAAAGTCGGACATGACTGAGTGACTGAAATGAACTGAACTGACCTGACAGGGAAAAAAATCTATTAAAAATACAAACATATGGAGGCACTTCTGAATAACCAACTAATCACAGAAGGAATCAAAAAAGAAATCAAAATATGCATAGAAATGAAGGAAAATGAAAACACAACAATCCAAAACCTATCAGACTCAGTAAAAACAGTGCTAAGGGGAAGGCTCATAGCAATACAGGCCTACCTCAAGAAACAGGAGAGAAATCAAATAAATAGCCTAACTCTACACCTAAAGCAACTAGAAAAAGAAATGAAGCACCCCAGGGTTAGTAGAAGGAAAGAAATCATAAAAATTCAGGCAGAAATAAATCAAAGGAACAAAGGAGACCACAGCCTGCATCAACAAAGATAAAAGCTGGTTCTTTGAGAGGATAAATAAAATAGACAAACCATTAGCCAGACTCATCAAGAAAAAAAAGGGAGAAGAATCAAATCAACAAAATTAGAAATGAACATGGAGAATTCACAACAGACATTAGAGAAATACAAAGGATCATAAGAGACTACTATCAGCAACTATATGCCAATAAAATGGACAACTTGGAAGAAATTGACAAATTCTTAGAAAAGTATAACTTTCCAAAACTGAACCAGGAAGAAATAGAAAATCTTAACAGACACATCACAAGCACAGAAATAAACACTGTAATCAGAAATCCTCCAACAAACAAAAACCCAGGACCAGATGGCTTCACAGCTGAATTCTACCAAAAATTTAGAGAAGAGCTAACACCTATCCTACTCAGACTCTTCCAGAAAATTGCAGAGGAAGGTAAACTTCGAAACTTATTCTGTGAGGCCACCATCACCTTAATAACAAAACCAGACAAAGATGCCACAAAAAAGAAAAAAAAAAAAGGAAAAGAAAAGAAAACTACAGGCCAATAACACTGATTAACATAGATGCAAAAATCCTTAGCAAAATTCTAGCAAACAGAATCCAACAACATCTTAAAAAGATCATACATCATGACCAAGTGACCTTTGTCCCAGGGATGCAAGGATTCTTCAATATTTGCAAATCAACTAATGTGATACACAACATTAACAAATTGAAAGATAAAAACCATATGATTATCTCAATAGATACAGAGAAAGCCTTTGACAAAATTCAACATCCATTTATGATCAAAACCCTCCAGAAAGCACGAATAGAAGGAACAAAGCTCAACATAATAAAAGCCATATATGATTAACTCACAGCAAATATTATCCTCAATGGTAAAAAATTGAAAACATTTCCCCTAAAGTCAGGAAGAAGACAAGGATGCCCACTCTCACCACTACTATTCAACATAGTTTTGGAAGTTTTAGCCACAGCAATCAGAGAAGAAAAAAACATAAAAGAAGTCCAGGTTGGAAAAGAAGTAAAACTCTCACTGTTTGCAGATGACATGATTGTCTACATAGAAAACCCTAAATACTCCACCAGAAAATTACTAAAGCTAATCAATGAATATAATACAGTTGCAGGATATGAAATTAGCACACAGAAATCCCTTGCATTCCTATACACTAACAATGAGAAAACAGAAAGAGAAATTAAGGAAACAATTCCATTCACCATTGCAATGAAAAGAATAAAAACCTTAGGAATAAATCTACCTAAAGAAAAAAAAAGACCTATATATAGAAAACTATAAAACACTGATGAAAGACATCAAAGATGACACAAATAGATGGAGAAATATACCATGTTCATGGATCAGAAGAATCAATATAGTGAAAATGATGAGTATACTCCCCAAAGCAATCTATAGATTCAATGCAATCCCTATCAAGCTACCAATGGTATTTTTCACAGAACTAGAACAAATAATTTCACAATTTGTATGGAAATACAATAAAACCTCGAATAGCCAAAGCAATCTTGAGAAAGAATGGAACTGAAGGAATCAACCTGCCTGACTTCAGGACATACTACAAAGCAACAATCATCAAGACAGTATGGTCCTGGCACAAAGACAGAAACATAGATCAATGGAACCAAATAGAAAGCCCAGAGATAAATCCATGCACCTATGGACACCTTATCTTTGACAAAGGAGGCAAGAATATACAATGGAGAAAAGACAATCTCTTTAACAAGTAGTGCTGGGGAAACTGGTCAACCAGTTGTAAAAGAATGAAATTAGAACACTTTCTGACACCACACACAAAAATAAATTCAAAATGGATTAAAGATCTAAGTGTAAGACCAGAATCTATAAAACTCCTAGAGGAAAACATAGGAAAAACACTCTCTTACATAAATCATAGCAGGATCCTCTATGACCCACTTCCCAGAGTAATGGAAATAAAAGCAAAAATAAACAAATGAAGTGAAGTGAAGTGAAGCCATTCAGTCATGTCTGACTCTTTGCGACCCCATGGACTGTAGCTTACAAGGCTTCTCTGTCCACAGAATTTTCCAGGCAAGAGTACTGGAGTGGGCTGCCATTTCCTTCTCCAGGGGATCTTCCCGACACAGGGATCAAACCCAGGTCTCCTGCATTGCAGGCAGACACTTTACCGTCTCAGCCACTGGGGAAGCCTATAAACAAATGACACCTAATTAAACTTAAAAGCTTTTGCACAACGAAGGAACTACAAGCAAGGTGAAAAGAAAGCCTTTAGAATGGGAGAATATAAAGCAAATGAGGCAACTGACAAAGAATTAATCTCAAAAATACGCAAGCAATTCCTGCAGCTCAATTCCAGAAAAATAAGTGACCCAATCAAAAAATGGGCCAAAGAACTAAACAGACATTTCTCCAGAGAAGAAATACAGATGTCTAACAAACACATCGCTCATTATAGAGAAATGCAAACCAAAACCAAAATGAGGTACCATCTCATGCAGGTCAGAATGATTGCTACCAAAAAGTCTATAGACAATAAATGCTGGAGAGGGTGCGAAGAAAAAGGAGCCCTCTTACACTATTGATGGGAATGCAAACTAGTACAGTCACTATGGAGAACAGTGTGGCGATTCCTTTAAAAACTGGAAATAGAACTGCCATACGACCCAGCAAATCCACTGCTGGGCATACACACTGAGGAAACCAGAATTGAAAAAGACACATGTACCCCAGTGTTCATCGCAGCACTGTTTACAATAGGCAGGACATGGAAGCAACCTAGATGTTCACCAGCAGATGAATGGATAAGAAAGCTGTGGCACATACACATGGTGGAATATTACTCAGCTATTAAAAAGAATGCATTTGTATCAGTTCTAATGAGGTGGATGAAACTGGAGCCTATTATACAGAGTGAAGTAAGTCAGAAAGAAAAACACCAATACAGAATATTAATGCATATATATGGAATTTAGACAGAGAAGGTGATGGCACCCCATTCCAGTACTCTTGCCTGGAAAATCCCATGGACAGAGGAGCCTGTAGGCTGCAGTCCATGGGGTCTCAAAGAGTTGGACACGACTGAGCGACTTCACTTTCACTTTTCACTTTTATGCATTGGAGAAGAACCCACTCCAGTGTTCTTGTCTGGAGAATCCCAGGGATGGTGGAGCCAGGTGGGCTGCCATCTATGAGGTCTTACAGAGTTGGACACAACTGAAGTGGCTTAGCAGCAGCAACAACACGGAGTTTAGAAAGATGGAATGATGATCCTATATGTGAGACAGCAAAAGAGACACAGATGTAAAGAACAGACTTTTGGACTCTGTGGGAGAAGGCGATGGTGGGGTGATTTGAGAGAATAGCATTGAAACATGTATATTATCATATGTGAAATAGATTGCCAATCCAGGTTCAATGCATGAGGCAGGGTGCTCAGAGCTGGTGCACTGGGATGACCCAGAGGAATGTGATGGGGAAGATGTGTGTGTGGGGGGGGGCAGGGTGGGAGGGGATGCTCAGGATGGGGAAAACATGTACACCCATGGCTGATTCATGTGAATGTATGTCAAAAACCACCACAATATTGTAAAGTAATTAGCCTCCAATTAAAATAATTTTTAAAGGAAAAACAAAAACAGAAACAATAACAGCAAAAATTTAAACTTCTGAACTTTTACTCATACAAAAATATAGACACAATTATCTTCTCAATAGGGCTAACATAGGCTGCAAGTACAGTCTGTCCATTTTAGACGATGAAAAAAATACTAAAGGTAATGAAATTCACCATTTTTTAGAAGTTGGAGTCAAAGGCTGATTATGATAATCCCTTGATATTACCAATTAAAATGAACTGTTGTTTCTTAAATCACAAGATTTTATCCATTGAAGATTGTATCCGTTAAGGATATCTCCAAAAAGAATTAAATTCCCTGGTGGCTCAGCTGTAAGAAATCCCCCTGCAATGCAGGAAATATGTGCAGGAGATTGGGTTGGATCTCTGGGTTGGGAAGTTCCCCCAGAGATAGAAATGGCAACCCATTCCAATATTCATGCCTGGGAAATTCCATAGACAGAGGAAACTGGTGAGCTACAGTCCCCAGGGTTGCAAAAAGAATTGGACATGATTTAGCAAGTAAACAACAATCAAAAGAAGTTTAAGAATCTGAGTTTTAAAAGCTAGATCCTTTCCTTTCAGAGATGCAAAATATTAAAATTATTATTTTTCTTTTTCTAAATGTATGCTGTTGTGGATATGATGACAGTTGCTAAAAAATTATGCTTATTTGTTTTTCAGTGAAACACAAATATATTTGAGATCTCTCAAATAAAAGTCCCATCTTAAAAGATTCACTTGGCAGGCTGGGACTTTCCTGATTGTCAGTGGCTAAGATTCTCTGTTCCCAATGCAAGGGCCCTGGGTTTGAACACTGGCCTGGGAACTGGATCCCACATGCCCCAACTGAAAGATCCTGCATCCCACAACAAGGATTGAGGATGCTGCAGGCCACAGCTAAGACCCAGTGTAGCCAAATAAATAAATATCTTTTTTAAAAAGATTCACTTGGCAGGCATAATAGTTTCTTGTATCCTTCCAATAGAATGGGGAGATGCTTCACAAAGTTTACTTAGCCACTGTAAAGGAAAAATTGCACTAGAAAAAGTTAAACAGGAAGGAAAACTTTATTCAAGGCTACTGCAATAGGGAACAGAGAGGCCAGAACTCAGTCTGAGCTTAACTTCACTGAAACAACTCGCTGGAGAGTTTTTAAGAGCTGGGATGGAGAGGGAGGTGGAGGGATAGGAAGCCATCTGTGTTTGCTAATTGGCCTCACCTAAAGGAAAAGTAAACCTCTCATCTTCAGGACAAGAGGTAATTTTATAATTTAGAGTAAGTGTCCACTGAAGTTGGACACCCTGGACTTTACAAGGATGTCTCAGGTTGGCCAAAAAGTTTGTTTGTTCCATAACATCTTAGAGAAATATCTGAATGGAACTTTTTGGATAACCCGATAGACACTTGCTGGGAAAGATTGAGGATAGGAAGAGAAGGGGATGACAGAGGATGAGATGGTTGGATGGCATCACCAACTCAATGGACATGAGTTTGAACAAGCTCCAGGAGATAATGAAGGAGAGGGAAGCCTAGTGTGCTGCAGTTCATGGGGAAGCAAAGAGTCAGACATGACTTACAGACTGAACAACAAATAGTAACTGGTTTGTAATAACTTACGTACTAGAAGTAAAGGATCCTAAAATATGAGAATGACAAAGATCATTAAATATCCTTCAGCCCAATCAACTTAATTAGTTCTAAACTTCTAAAAGATATCAGGAAAACTAGCTTCCAATCCCATGTGTCCTAGTATAAAATAAACCTTTGAAAATATTTTCTTAAAATAATAAACACTTGCAAATGTCACATTGTCATTTATCCCTTAAAATTACCTCAAAATTACTTACTTCAAAGAGAGTCTTTTCTCCTAGAAGCTTGATAAAATCTTAGAAATAAAATAATAGTATTTATAATAAAGGAAAAATGGTGAAGAGGAAAATGCATGGAGTATTACAAGCCTGGGGCAGATTTAAATGGAATACCACAGCTGAAACATTTGCTTGCCAGGAGGTGAGAAACAGGAATTGGAAGGTCAGTGAGACCAAAAAGAAAAATGAGAGGAAATAAAAGCAAAAATAAATTTTTTTCAGTTTCCTCCATTACCAGCTCTTCTGAGATTTAGTTTACAAAACATTACGTAGGAAGTATTACATTCATATTCAAAATGACTCTCTGTGTATATAAAATTACAGTTTCTTTATCTGGGATAATAGGAAAAGAATATTATTTTCTGAAAAAAAATACTAACAATAGTACAGTATGTACATAAACTACAGTTAAAGCAGCACAGTAAATGGATGCTATAATTCTATATGTTGTTGTTGTTTAGTCCTTGACCCCATGGATTGTAACCAGCCAGGCTTCTCTGCCCGTGGGATTTCCCAGGCAAGAATACTGGAGTGGGTTGCCATGCCCTCCTCCAGGAGATCTTCCAGCCCAGTGTTTGAACCTGTGTCTCCTAAATTGACAGATGGATTCTTTACCACTGAGTCACCTAGAAGATCATAACTCTATATAAATTTAATCAAATGCCTCTTTTTGCTTGACAGTTTACACTGATAAATTCTGTAATTTCTGTGTGCCACTTTTAGAATCTTCACAGATGTTCCCTTTATGTGTGTGTTTTCCTGAAAAAAGGGTATTAACAAGTCACTTTGGGTTCCAAGTGGTAGAAACATGACTAGTTTAAGAAACACAACTTGACTAGTTTAAGAAGAGTGAGAGGGAAGGGAAAAAGACACACCTGCAAAGGTTGGCCAGTGGCAAGGACAAAGTGGTTCTCTAATGTTACTGAGTTTGAGGTATTTTTCTTTAATAACAATGATCTTTATTCTTTTTTTATTGAAGTATAGTAAATTTAAAATTTTGTATTAGTTAAGTGTACAGCAAAGTGATTCAGGTATACATTGATGTGTATATATGTGTGTGTGTATAACTGAATACATACATATATATTATTTTCAGATAGTTTATTACAAGATGTTGAGTCTAATTCCCCATGCTATATAGTAGGTGCTTACTGTTTATCTGTTTTGTACATGGTAGTGTATATATGTTAACCCCCAACTCCTAATTTATTTCCCTCTCCCCATCCCCTTTGACAGCTATAAATTTACTTTCTGTGTCATCTGTGAATCTATTTGTATTTTGTAAATAAGTTCACTTGCATCATGTTTTTAGGTTCCAGATAAGTGATAACATATGATGTTTGTCTTTCTCTGTGTAATAATCTCTAGGCCCATTCATTTTGTTGTAACTGACATTACTTCATACTTTTTTATGACTGAGTTTTGGATATTTTTAATAGATATATTTTTTTTTCATAACAATGTCATGAGATATAAATGAAAATAGCCTTTATTTGCAGGTGAAAAATCTGAGTAACTAGGAGCTTAGGGCACTAGTTAATGGTGGGACTGACATGAACCTTTTGGTGTCAGAACCTGTTTTATTAACTGCTTATGGTTTTGGCTCTAATAGCCCCAATCTGATACCACCCTAATTCCTTGTGACCTGGAAGACTTTACAAACATCCCTGAAAGGATTATATCTAAAGTCCATTGCTTTGCATGCATGCTTAGTCATGTCTGACTCTTTGTGATCCCATGGACCATAGTCCACCAGGCTCCTCTTGTCCATGGCATTTCCCAGGCAAGAATACTGGAGCCGTTTACCATTTCCTTCTCCAGGGGAATCTTTCTGACCCAGGGATCAAACCTGTGTCTCCTACACTGGCAGGTAGATTCTTTAGCACTGAGCCGCATGGAAAACCTATCTAAATTAGTTGTCAACTAATACATAATCAAAATTACATTAACAAGTAATTGAAGAATAATTAGATAAATAATTTTAGGAAGAAGAAGACGTTCGCCTAATTTTAGATTGTCCAGATTTGTCCTGGCAGTAAGGACCAGTAGAATGAAGCATGTCGGTTTTCACCTCAGCATCTAATGCAAAAAAGTCACATGTCTAGGCATTGATTTGGCCTTCAACTGGCATCTACTAAACTAGATGTGAAAAGACATTTTAAATTCCTTGGGATGGCCGGTGAGACCTTACTTTCTTGATTATTGATTTTTATCTTATTTCTTTTTGTTATGAATTGTGGACTTAAGAAGAAAAATAAAACTTTATGATGGCTAATAAAAGAGAAAGCCAATGTAAAATTCAACTCCCATCTAACACCACCCCATTAGTTTTTTTTTCTTTTTATATAAATCTATAAACAGAATTTGAAAAAAAGATAGTATATAAAAATCCAATTTGTGTCACAGAAAGGCATAAAGAAATTCTAAGACATAAGGATTGTGTACGGCAAAGTAAAAGAGAAAACTATCATTTCTCCTGGAGACAGAAGCAAGTGACAAAAGGCATTAACATTTTTTCTGGCCAGAAGAGGTGCCTGATGATCAATAGCAAATTTTAATCATCAGCCTCTGAAAAGAATGAGCTAGTGATCTGCTTTCATATATCCAGCCCATTATAAAGCATCAAGTTTCAGAATTTGTTTTATTACATCACAGCAGGCAACTGAAATATGAGTTGTTGAACTGTTGCTACTCCACAAAGAATTACAAATCATGTGTTGTTTTTATTTTGGCTCATTGGTGATCTCATTTCAGTTCAGTCGCTCAGTTGTGTCTGACTCTTTGCAACCCCATGAATCGCAGCACACCAGGCCTCCCTGTCCATCACCATCTCCTGGAGTTCACTCAGACTCACGTTCATTGAGTCTGTGATGCCATCCAGCCATCTCATCCTCTGTCATCCCCTTCTCCTCCTGCCCCTAATCCCTCCCAGCATCAGAGTCTTTCCAATGAGTCAACACTTCTCATGAGGTGGCCATAGTACTGGAGTTTCAGCTTTAGCATCATTCCTTCCAAAGAAATCCCAGGGCTGATCTCCTTCAGAATGGACCGGTTGGATCTCCTTGCAGTCCAAGGGACTCTCAAGAGTCTTCTACAACACCACAGTTCAAAAGCATCAATTCTTTGGTGCTCAGCCTGCTTCACAGTCCAACTCTCACATCCATACAAACCACAGGAAAAACCATAGCCTTGACTAGACGGACCTTAGTCAGCAAAGTGATGTCTCTGCTTTTGAATATGCTATCTAGGTTGGTCATAACTTTTCTTCCAAGGAGTAAGCATCGTTTAATTTCATGGCTGCAGTCTCCATCTGCAGTGATTTTGGAGCCCCAAAATTTAAAGTCTGACACTGCTTCCACTATTTGCCCATCTATTTCCCATAAAGTGATGGGACCAGATGCCATGATCTTCGTTTTCTGAATGTTGAGTTTTAAGCCAACTTTTTCGCTCTCCTCTTTCACTTTCATCAAGAGGCTCTTTAGCTCCTCTTCACTTTCTGCCATAAGGGTGGTGTCATCTGCATATCTGAGGGTATTGATATTTCTCCCGCCAATCTTGATTCCAGCTTGTGTTTCTTCCAGTCCAGTGTTTCTCATGATGTACTCTGCATATAAGTTAAATAAGCAGGGTGACAATATACAGCCTTGACGTACTCCTTTTCCTATTGGAACCAGTCTGTTGTTCCATGTTCAGTTCTAACTGTTGCTTCCTGACCTGCATACAGATTTCTCAAGAGGCAGGTTAGGTGGTCTGGTATTCCCACCTCTTTCAGAATTTCCATAGTTTATTGTGATCCACACAGTCAAAGGCTTTGGCATAGTCAATAGAGCAGAAATAGACGTTTTTCTGGAACTCTCTTGCTTTTTCCATGATCCAGCAGATGCTGGCAATTTGATCTCTGGTTCCTCTGCCTTTTCTAAAACCAGCTTGAACATCAGGAAGTTCATGCTTCATGTATTGCTGAAGCCTGGCTTAGAGAATTTTGAGCATTACTTTACTAGCGTGTGAGATGAGTGCAATTGTGCGGCAGTTTGAGCATCTTTTGGCATTGCTTTTGTTTGGGATTGAAATGAAAACTGACCTTTTCCAGTCCTGTGGCCACTGCTGAGTTTTCCAAATTTGCTGGCATATTGAGTGCAGCACTTTCATAGCATCATCTTTCAGGATTTGAAACAACTCAACTGGAATTCCATCACCTCCACTAGCTTTGTTCGTAGTGATGTTTTCTAAGGCCCACTTGACTTCACATTCCAGGATGTCTGGCTCTAGATGAGTGATCACACCATTGTGATTATCCAGGTCGTGAAGATCTTTTTTGTACAGTTCTTCTGTGTATTCTTGCCACCTCTTCTTAATATCTTCTGCTTCTGTTAGGTCCATACAATTTCTGTCCTTTATCAAGCCCATCTTTGCATGAAATGTTCCCTTGGTGTCTCTAATTTTCTTAAAGAGGTCTCTAGTCTTTCCCATTCTGTTGTTTTCCTCTATTTCTTTGCATTGATCACTGAAGAAGGCTTTCTTGTCTCTTCTTGCTATTCTTTGGAACTCTGCATTCAGATGCTTATATCTTTCCTTTTCTCCTTTGCTTTTCTCCTCTCTTCTTTTCACAGCTATTTGTAAGGCCTCCCCAGAGAGCCATTTTGTTTTTTTGCATTTATTTTCCATGGGGATGGTCTTGATCCCTGTCTCCTGTACAATGTCACGAACCTCATTCCATAGTTCATCAGGCACTCTATCTATCAGATCTAGGCCCTTAAATCTATTTCTCACTTCCACTGTATAATCATAAGGGATTTGATTTAGGTCATACCTGAATGATCTAGATGTTTTCCCTATTTTCTTCAATTTGAGTCTGAATTTGGTAAAAAGGAGTTCATGCTCTGAGCCACAGTCAACTCTGGGTCTTGTTTTTGCTGACTGTATAGAGCTTCTCCCTCTTTGGCTGCAAAGAATATAATCAATCTGATTTCGGTGTTGACTATCTGGTGATGTCCATGTGTAGAGTCCTCTCTTGTGTTGTTTGCAGAGGCTGTTTGCTATGACCAGTGCATTTTCTTGGCAAAATTCTATTAGTCTTTGCCTTGCTTCATTCCGCATTCCAAGGCCAAATTTGCCTGTTACTCCAGGTGTTTCCTGGGTGAATTTTAATAAATAGTTTTATTATTCTCAGATTCCAGTTGTTTCCTGAAAAGTATGCAGATAGAGAGAAATGGTAGCTCAGATGGTAAAGCATCTGAGAAACCTGTATGCAGGTCAGGAAGCAACAGTTAGCACTGGACCTGGAACAACAGACTGGTTCCAAATAGGAAAAGGAGTACGTCAAGGCTGTATATTGTCACCCTGCTTATTTAACTTATATGCAGAGTACATCATGAAAAACGCTGGACTGGAAGAAACACAAGCTGGAATTAAGATTGGCGGGAGAAATATCAATACCCTCAGATATGCAGATGACACCACCCTTATGGCAGAAAGTGAAGAGGAGCTAAAGAGCATCTTGATGAAAGTGAAAGAGGAGAGTGAAAAAGTTGGCTTAAAGCTCAAAATTCAGAAAACTGAGATCATGGCATCCAGTCCCTCATCACTTCATGGCAAATAAATTGGGAAACAGTGGCTGAATTTATTTTTCTGGGCTCCAAAATCACTGCAAATGGCGACTGCAGCCATGAAATTAAAAGGCACTTGCTCCTTGGAAGGAAAGTTATGACCAACCTTGACAGCATATTAAAAGGCAGAGACATTACTTTGTCAACAAAGGTCCATCTAGTCTAGGCTATGGTTTTTCCAGTAGTCATGTATGGATGTGAGAGTTGGACTATAAAGAAAGCTGAGCACCGAAGAATTGATGCTTTTAAACTGTGGTGTTGGAGAAGACTCTTGAGAGTCCCTTGAACTCCAAGGAGATCCAACCAGTCCATTCTAAAGGAGATCAGTCCTGGGTGTTCTTTGGTAGGACTGATGTTGAAGCTGAAACTCCAATATTTTGACCACCTGATGTGAAGAGCTGACTCACTGGAAAAGACCTTGATGCTGGGAAAGATAGAGAGCAAGAGGAGAAGGGGATGACAGAGGATGAGATCGTTGGATGGCATCACCGACTCAATGAACAGGAGTTTGAGCAATCTCTGGGAGTTGGTGATGAACAGGGAGGCCTGGTGTGCTGCAGTTCATGAGGTTGCAAACAGTTGAATATGACTGAGCGACTGAACTGAACTGTGTGCAGTGCATGAGACCTGGATTTGATCCCTGGGTTGGGAAGATCCCCTGGAGAAGGAAATGGCATCCCACTCCAGTACTCTTGCCTGGAAAATCCCATGGATGGAGGAGCCTGGTAGGCTAAAGTCCATGGAGTCCCAAAGAGTTGGACACAACTGAACGACTTCACTTTCACTTTTCTTTATCCTTCAGATGAAGTGTTAACTTCTAAAAATATTCTCTACTAAATAAATAAGGTTGTTATTTAATCCAAAATCGTGGCCAGGTCCCACTAGAGCAATGGAGTCTTCAGAACAAGAGCCATTGCCTCCAGCCTCAGCTTATGATTGGAAGGGGAGGTCTTCTAGCCTTCTTTCTGTCAGCATGTTGAAGTTCTCACAGGTGCTGTTTCTGATCTTAGGGGCACAAGAGTTAAGTGGAAAGCAATCCAAAGATAGAATATTGAAAATCACTATGACCGCAAGGGATTGTGGAAGAACCAGCTGTGTGATTTAGAAATGGAGACACTAGTGATTACCACTTGTTATAAAATACATGGGAACCATGAACTTTCAGAATGAGCCCTGCCAAATTCCTTTGAGGAAGTTTTTTTTTGCAATATTTTACGTGGAGAAATGAGTGCATTAAATAATTCTGCCTTTATCTAGTAGGTCTAGAATATAAATCAGAACCCCACAATCACAGTAAGCCTGCATAGTAAATGTTGGGATGGATTCATGGATCATACCTGGTAGAGTGCTGTTATGCCCAGCACCATGTAAGCCACTTTCCATATGCTTATTGTATTACATTTATCTTGGAGGGGAAGTGTTATTTTCAATGTTTTAAATACACAACTGTAATTAAGAGATATTAACTTTTCTACTACCACACAGCCACTAAGTGGCAAAACTGGAAATCAAATCAAGTTTGTCGGATTCCAAAGTCTTTGCCTTTCTCTTAAACTGCCCCTGTTTAATTTGCCAATCTTGAAAAGAAAGAAAATCTGTCATTCTTCCATTTTTAAAAAACATTTTCTGCAGTTTCCTCTTCTAAGCCTAGTAGAAGAACCCCAGGTAATCTTTCCTTTATACTTCTTTTCCCATCACATGGTCACAGCAGAAACACACACATACGGAGATGCATCCACACATATACACACAGCCTTTGGACCATGATTTGTGTGCATAACCTTTCCTTCCCTAGCTTGAATTTTCCTTTCAAGTTACTAGTGCTTTGATATAATTCCCTTGGGTTCTTCTTCCCTACTGGATGTCATGGACAGTACAAATTCCTGACCTTAATTAAATTTGTTGCAAATTCCTCCCTTATCATATTTAATATGCTCTACAATATAGCTCCAAATTGATTTATCCAGGTCATCTCCAATTACTCCTGTATGATCCACTCAAACTACTATTCAGATCGAATCTGTTTATCCCTATATCCATGCCCTGTATCCCAAATCCTTAGAATGGTTATTATTTATCAAGTTATCTACTAAATGCACACATATCTTAATGATGTCACAACAGCACAATATAAGAAGTACTACATCATAGAATGATTCTTAATAAGAAGATAACCTTAGCATCAGTATGCAAAATTAAGTTTCACAAGGGGTGTATTAATTACCTATTGCTACACAATAATTTATCCCAAAACTTACAGCTTAAACAATACATACATATTATCTCACAGAATTTCTGAAAGTCTTGGAAAGCAAGAACAGCTTAGCTGGATAGTTCTGGCACAAGGTCTTCTGTGAGGTTTTAGTCAAGAAGCTGGCTAAGGATACAGTCATTAGAAGGCTTGGTAGGCAGGAGGTTCCAGTTCTAAGATGGTGCACCCACATGGTTATTGACAAAAGATCTCATTTACTTACCATATGAGCCTCTCCGTGGAGCATCCTTATCACATAACCACTAGCTTATCTCAGAGTGAGTAATCCAAGAAAAAGAATGAGAAATAGAAGTTGTATTCCCTTTTATAAACTAACCTCAAAAGTAATATATGCATTGCCTGCCAACCTTGTTACACTGCAGGAAAGCACGATACGTGAATATCAATGAAAGGAGATGGGGATAACTGAGGGCCATCTAAAGGCTGGCCACCCCATCGGGGAAGACTGGAGTGAGGGAGATCAAGCTACTGAAATCTTTTAAGCATAAAATGATAATCAGGAGATGTTTCTGAAACAAAGCCACAGAATAATTTGAATTCAGAAGAATGAACAAGAGGAGAGTTAAATATAAATCTCAAGTTTGTAAACTTAGACCCTCACAATGATGTATTTAATCACAATACAAAGAACAAGAAGGAGAAGAATCTGAGTCCAGATTTGTACATGTTCTGTTCCATAGGCATTAAGATGTGCCTCTAAGGGTCAGGGGAAGGGATGATTAGGAAGATTGGGACTGACACGCACACTCTGCTATGTTTAGAATGGATGGCCAATGGAGACCTGCTGTGTAGCACAAGGAACTCTGGTCATTGTCTAGAGGCAGCCTGGATGGGAGGGGAGTTTGGGAGAGAATGGATACATGTACATATACGGCTGGGTTGCTCTGCTATGTACCTGAAACTATCACAGCATTTTTAATCAGCTATACTCCAATATAAAACAAAAAGTTTTTTTTTTTTTAAAGATGTGCCTCTAGATGGGGATGTGAAGTAGGCATTCCTTCCTCCCAGCCTCAAGATCTCCTGAAATTCAGCTCCTCTTGCAAAACCAACCCCAAATATCTTTCTCCATGAACACTTTTAAGGAGAAAGTATTTCTCTAACACAATAACTTATATATCATCCTTCCTCAGAGCTTATTTCCCTCTGTCTTGTATTAACCTATGAATGTATTCTTATCTGGGTATAATAATTCAATTGTGCCAGAAATTCTTTGAAGGCAATGAGCCTTCCATAGCACTGAAGCCCTTTAGCCTAGTTTAGCACCTGATACATAGCAAACAGCCTTTCAATGAATGTTTATTGAATAGAATTAAAGACACCATCTCAGTAATGTTCTTACTGAAAAAATGTCTGGCCACCTAAAGTCAACTAAGAAGACCTTTTGTTGCAGAGGAGTTCCTTGGGTACCATTTATGCCATTTATACCAGGTAGATGGTGCCTCTTCTGCTCTGCAGAAATCTGTGCTCAAAGATGAAAAAGGGTGTATCAACAGCTCCAAAATGCTCCAGTTACAGGAATGATTTTCAATTATTCTGTGACTTAGTACCTTCTACCTAAAGTTTCTGTATTTCATTGTGTCAATATTTAATATCATCTTTTGGTTCACAGTGTGCTTTAATAATTTTTGTTTTTCTGTGATTTTATCTTTTAGATGGACCAATTACTAAATTAGCACATTTGGAAGACAGCATAAAGGAAATAAATTATATTTCTGTCTTTTCTGTTCGTGTTCCTATATCAATAACAAAAATGTGAGAAGCTAGAAACCATCTCTGTCTTTCAGTATCCTGGTGGTTTGGAGATCGTAAGTTCACAAGACATGCATTTCTTACCTATCAGATGATGAGGTAGAGCAAACTCATTTCTGAGTTCTCTTGCAGCCTCAGTCATGTTTCCTTCAAATGAATAGCAAAATAGCAACAATTCATGTTTATGTGTAAAATAAAAACTCAGGGAATTCCCTGGTGGTCAAGTTGCCAGGGCTCTATGCTTCTACTGCAGGGAACACTGATTCCATCCCTGGTCAGGCAACTAAAATCCTGCAAGCCACACAGACTGGCCAACCAAACAAGCAAATAAATAAATTGTTGCAAGTTTTTCTCAATAAATATATAAATAAAACTAAAAAAACTGCTTTTAATGTCATAAACTTTCTAAACCTGAAGAGTATAAAACAAAATGTCAAGTAATCAGTAAAAAAAAAAAAAAGAAAGAAAGAAAAGTCCTCACTTCTTTTCTTCTATATTTTTCCTTTCATATAAAAATATTGAATGTCATTTTAATATCACTTAATCATTTAAAATGTACTAGAAGCAGATTCGAGTCATTTGATTCATTATTAACCAGGATTCCCATCATCTCATTTGAACTTCATGACAACTCTATGAGATATTATTAGGTCCCTTTTCTTCAAGTCAAGGTACCAAGTCTCACTGACTTAACCAAGGTCACAAAACTTGTATCCGGGCTAAGGACTCAGCTCTTCCAAGTCCAAATCCACATTACGTTGATAGCAAGACTCAGTCAAATGCTCTGACTTACACTTTGCTGATTAGATCCATGTACTGTCTTCTAAACTTTCTCCTAAACTTTCTCCAACCAAACTCTTGTTCTTTGTGTTTAACAGAGAAAGGATTTGGCTTATTGTCTCCTGGAGAATCTACCAACATTAACTAATCCCTCCCAAATGCGTCCTCATCCCTCCCAAAGATTGCTCTGCTGCTGGTTACTTTCAACCAATAGATTTCATGACTTGAGCTATACTCAGCTTTCCCAAGGAACACATCTCTCAGATAATTTAGTTTCTCTGCCTCCTCTCTGAAATACTCTTTTTATACTCAATAAAATAAAGCCATGGAGGAAAATACTTTTTAACTCTTCAAGAATATATTTGAGCTTCCTTGAAAAATAAGAGGAAGCACAAAATTATAAAGTTGAGCCTAAAGAAAAAGAAAAGTGTCAAAGTGACATTTTAAAACTGGAAGACTGCTTGAGTTCCTTGGGTGATGGCTTCCAATCCCAACAAATTTGGGTGTTTGTAAAAACATTCAAGCGTCCTTGAAATACTTTCAAGATTCCAGTTATTATTAAAGATGAAAGTATAGCTAAATCTGCAACATGATTGAAACATGTTAATGTCATATCATTTGATTATTAGAGAACTTTCCTCAATATTTAGATGACATAGAACAGAATAGAAAACTCCAGACACCCATGTTTATACGGTCATTTGACTCCAACAAAGGTTCCAAGGCAACTCAATAGGGAGAAGGTAATGTATATGTTTCGATACTATTCTCTCAAATCATCCCACTCTCTCCTTCTCCCACTGAGTCCAAAAGTCTATTCTTTATGTTTGTGTCTCCTTTACTGCTCTGCACAAAGGGAGGAAGGTGGGAGGGGATTCAGGATGGAGGGGACAGAGTTATACCTATGGCTAATTCTTATTGATATATGGCAAAAACCATCACAATATTGTAAAGTATCTATTTTCTAATTAAAATAAAAATAAAGTTAAAAAAATAGGGAGATGGTAGTATTTCAACACATTGTACTAGGACAGCTTGCTATCAATTTGAAATTTAAAAAATAAACAAAAATAAAAACCTTGACTTTTATCTCATTCACACTAAAATAAAATTACCTTGAAATGCATGAAAGCACTGTAAGAGCTAAACTACTAAGCTTCTGGAAGAATAGATAGGAGAAGTCTTTATGATATTGAGGAAGGAAAAGTTTTCTAAAGTAAGAAACAAACTTTAAAAGTAAAAATGACAATATGGACTTCAATAAAATTTTTAAAACTTTTATTTTTCATAAGACAGCTAAGAAAAAAATCAAGACACAAATTGGAAGAAATATTGGCAAAGAATATGTTTCACAAAAGACTTGATCCAGAATGTATAATGACCTCTTTCAACTTAATCAAAGAAAAAGAATCCAGTTAAAATATAGGCCACATACTTGAATAGGTATTTCACAACATGAGATATGCAAGTTATCGAGTAAGCACATGAAAAGATATTCAGCATCATTAGTTGTATAAATTTCTTGAATTATTGTAACCAAGTACCACAAATTGAATGGCTTAAAATAACAAATTTATTGCCTCACAGTTCTTGAAGCTGAAGTCGAAAGTCAAGGTGTTTGCCTGGCCCTGTGACCCTGTTCCCTCTGAAAACTACAGGGTTCTCCTTACGTGTCTCTTCCTAGCTTCTGGTGGCTTGCTGCCAGTCTTTGGTGTCCCTTGGCTTGCTGCATAATTCCAATGTCTGTCTTCATTGTCATATGGCATTCTCTGTGTGTGTGTCTCTATCTTCACATTGCCTTCATCTTATGAGGACCATGGTTATATTGCATTAAAAGGCCATTCTACTCTGGTATAATATCTTCTTAACTAAGTTCATGTTTAACTATCTTCTTTCCAAAGAGTCAAGAGTCTGAGGCACTGGGTCTTAGGATTTCAATATATCATTGGTGAGACACAATGCAATCCACAAAATTGCCTATTGGGAAACTGGAAATTAAAACTACACTTGAGATACCTTTTAGATCAGTGGTTCCCAACTTTTGTGGCACCAGAGATTAGTTTCATAGCAGCCAGTTTTTCTACAGACAGGGTGGAAGTGGGGTGGTTCCAGCAGTAATACAAGCAGATGAAGCTTCACTTGCTCACTGGCCTCTCACCTCATGCTGTGTGGCCCAGTCCTAATAGGTCACAGACCAGTACAGATTCCCAGCAATGGGACTGGGGACCACTGCTTTAGCGCGATGTAGGTAATTAAGTCTAAAACGTTGACAATACCAGGTATTGGCAAGGAGCCTTCATACATTGCTGGTGGGAATGTAAAGTGGTACAACAAATTTAGAAAATAGTAAAGTAGGTTTTATGAGTGGGTTTTTTGTTGTTGTTGTTGTTTGTGTGTTTTTTTGTTTTTATTTTTAGAAAATGAAGCATACATTAATTATACAATCCAGCAAACTCATTCCTAGGTACTTGCCCAATAAAAATGAAACCACAATTACTTGTTCACAAACATTCAATATTCACAATAACCAAAAACTAGAAATAATTCAATATCCATCAACAGGTGGATGATGTGACAATCTATGTAACATCAACAGTGAAACAGAGGAAAATAATGCATGTAACAATGGAGATAAATTTCAAAAAAGTAGTTACACTAAGTGAAAAAAATCAGTTGATAAGTGATTACATACATAAGGTCCAGAGGAGGGGACAAGTCATAAGAAAATAATGTTTAGGACACTGTCAACTTTTCTATTTCTTGAGTTTGGTGGTGATGATAAGACTGTAATCAATCTCAAATTTTATTGAAGTATACACTTAAGTGAATATATTTTACTGCATGTGGATTATGTCTCAGGGCTTTCCAGGGGTCACAGTGGAAAGAATCTGCCTGCCAGTACAGGAGACACAAGAGACATGGATTCGATCCCTTGGTTGGGAAAATCCCGTAGAGTAGGAAATGGCAACCTGTTCCAGAATTCTTGCTTGGGAAATCCTATAGACAGAGGCTCCTGTGGGCTACAGTCCATGGTGTCAGAAGAGGTGGACACCACTGAGCAGAGGGAGCTGAAGCGGTAAAAACAAATATCAAAGCTGCGGACTCATCTACATGGCTAATTTACGTAACACTTCCACATATTTAGAATCCAAATTTCAAGTCTCAAACAAGGGACATCCTCTAAAATGAGAAGAGGTCCTTTCTGTTGTTTGAAAAGTTGGCTATTTAGACTGGAATGTTCATGCTGTATGGAAAAAGCACCAGCTAAAGTGTCTGACTTATTTTTTTCATTTCATATGTAAAGAGAGACTATTTCTTTCTTTCTCTCACTGCTGCTCTCTGGGGCCAGGGAGCTATCACCTTGGTAAGAGGGAGATTTCTGCTTCCATGTGAGTGGAAGGCACAGTGGCTGATCCCTGAAAGTCAGCTTCTGTGTGGATGCAGGTGCCTTACCATCAGAGGTCCCATCCTCTGATTTGATCAGATATCTACCTTGCCTGTGGTTTAGAGCCAGTGCAACTGCCTTATCTGTCTGTAATCTAAAAGTTGTTTGACTTTTGGGGGCCAAGCTTCTTTTCCCAGAGACTTTACATCTGAGATTGGGTTCCTGGCTGCCTTTCTCTCTGTGATGCTTCTGGATGAGGGCATAGAGATTTCTGTTCCAAATTCTCAGTGAAATCAAAAATTCATAAAAAGTACATAAAGAATAAAAACACTGACTTTGGAGGACAAGTAATCACTTCTCATAACACTCTCAATCACAGTTTTCTTAATCTTTTAGAAGTTTTCTGCCATGACGGACATTCACATCAAAGTCACACCATTCAGGGAACTTCCCTTGGTGGTCCTGGGGTTAAAACTCTGCACTTTTGGGGCAGTAAGTGTGCGTTAATCCCTGGTTGGAAACTAAGATTCCGCATACTCTGAGGTAAAAAAAATAATACACTATTTTTATCTTTTATAAGCAGAGTTGAAATGTCCTGTATTCCTTCAGTTCATCACCTTATATAATACTTGAAATATAAATGAAAAAAACTATTGAGGATGAAGTTAAAAGGAAGTTATTTATTAAATTCTTTGTTAATGTTCTTTATCATCAAATCTAATAGATTCATTCTATATATAATTAGTGAAGAAACCAGATGGCTTGATAAATATTTTGTTAATAATAATAGTCAAATGGCTAATCTGCTTCTAGAATTTGCCTCTTTGTTTTACTAAGCAATAGAGAGAATGGTTGTTTTACTTAGTTTATTTTAAAATATATTTAGGTGTAAACTAGGACAACTGGAAATAAAAAGGATTATATCTAGAAGCTGAAGGGAAATTATATTTTAAATATATATATGTACACATAAGCATGGGCTTTCCTGGTGGCTCAGGCAATAAAGGATCTGCCTTCAATGTAGGAGACCTAGGTTTAATTCCTGGGTCAGGAAGATCCCCTGGAGAAGGGAATGGCTACCCTCTCCAGTATTCTTGCCTGGGAAATCCTGTGGACAGAGGAGCCTGGCAGGTTACAGTCCACTGGAAGTCTCAAAGAGTCTGACATGGCTAAGTGACTAATACACGTAAGCACACACACACACACACCCCATACACATATATACGTAAAACACACGCATATCAGACTTTCTCCATTTTTATACTTGCAGGTGCTTTAGCCTTCTGTTTCTATACCTATACACATATGATTTTCTTTTCCCCTCTTCCTCATAACTAATGAGAACTCAACAACACAAAATGCTTTTGCCACCACTAAAAACTGTTTTCCAGTGAATTCATGGGCACATCACCTTTTTAGAGCCATTTTACATGAGACTTTCTTTAATCAATTAATTTAAAAATGATAATAATGGCTACCAAAATCAAACAAAGTTTCTTCAAATACAACGATAACATCCCTTTTCTTAGTATCACTAGCTTCTAATCATAGAGGCAAAAATTGTCAATAATTGTGTTGAATGCAAATACTTTTTACTAACAAACATTACCTGTTTTTAGAAAATATTAAGACCTGTGAACCAAGAACTTCCAGATGTTCAAGCTGGATTTAGAAAAGGCAGAGGAACCAGAGATCAAATGGCCAACATCTGTAGGATTATAAAAAAAGCAATAGAGTTCCAGAAACACATCTACTTCTGTTTTATGGGCTATGTTGAAGTCTTTCACTGTGTGGATCACAACAAACTGTGGGAAACTCTTAAAGAGATGGGAATACCAGACCACTGTGCCTGCCTCCTGAAAAATCTGTATACAGGTCAAGAAGCAACAGTTAGAACCAAACATGGAACAATGAACAGGTTTCAAATTGGGAAAGGAGTACATTAAGGCTGCATATTGTAACCCTATTTATTTAAATCATATGCAGAGTACATCACGCAAAATGCCTGGCTAAATGAAGCACAAACTGGAATCAAGATTGCTGGGAGAAATTTCAATAAGCTCAGATATGCAGATGACACCACCTTTATGGCAGAAATTGAAGAGGAGCTAAAGAGCCTCTTGATGAAAGTAAAAGAGGGGAATGAAAAATCTGCTTAAAACTCAACATTCAAAAATTCAGGCATCTGCTCCCAACTCTTCATGACAAAGAGATGGGGAAACAATAGAAAGAGTGAGAGACTTTATTTTGGGTGGGCTCCAAAATCACTGCAGATGATGACTGCAGTCCTGAAATTAAAAGATGCTTGCTTCTTGGAAGAAAAGCTATGGCAAACCTGGACAGTTTACTAAAAAACAGAGATATACTTTGCCAACAAAAATCCATTATAGTCAAAGCTATGATTTTTCCATAGTCATGTATGGATATGAAAGTTGGACCATAAAGAAAGCTGTGTGCCAAAGAATTAATGCTTTTGAACTGTGGTGTTGGAGAGGACTTGAGAGTCCCTTGGACTGCAAGATCAAATCAGTCAATCCTAAAGGAAATCAGTCCTGAATATTCATTGGAAGGACTGATGCTGAAGCCAAAGCTCCAATACTTTGGTCACCTTATGCCAAGAGCCAACTCATTGGTAAAGACCCTGATGCTGGAAAAATTTGAAGGCAGGAGAAGGGGACAACAGAGGATAAGATGGTTGGATGGCACCAACTCAAGGGGCATGAGTTTGAGCAAGCTCTGGGAGTTGGTGATGAACAGGAAAGCCTTGCATGCTGCAGTCCATAGGGTCACAAAGAGTTAGACACAACTGAACCATGGAACTGAACTGAAAGGCATCAATGTTTACTCTTACTTATTATTTATTTTCAGGGCTTCCCAGGTAGTACCAGTGGTAAAAAAAAAAAAAAAAAAAAAAAAAACCAGCTTGTCAATGCAGAAGATGTAAGTGATTCAAGATCAGTCCCTAGGTCTGTAAGATCCCCTGGAGGAAGACATGACAGCTCACTCCAGTATTCCTGCCTGGAGAATCCCATGGTCAGAGGAGCCTGGCAATCTACCATCCATAGTGTTGCAAAGAGTCAGACATGACTGGAGCAACTCAGCACAGCATACACACATTATTCATTTTCACAGGAAAGAGATAAAACCAATTAACGAGGGCCCAAGGAAAAGGGGCAGGGGGAGGAAGGGTAATTAAATCAGGTTTTAAAATATATTGTTTATTTCTTTTCCCTGTAATAATTTAACATCCAGGTGGAAGCAAATAGTTTAATTAGATTTTCATAACACACTTATTTAGTTCAGATTTTTTTAAACACAAATTTACATTATATAATGTATATTTTACAGACTGTAGGGTACAAGGTCAATATTAAGCCAGTCATATTTCTGTACATTAGCCATAGAAAATTGGAATGTGAAATAAAAAAAGAAATTTGCTATAACACCAAAAATAAAGTATGTAGAGAATTATCTGTCTGATGAACACTACCCACTAATGAAGGGATTCAATGTAGATCTAAAGAAAAGAACAGCTCTACTGTATTCAAGGACTGGAAGACCCAGTATTAAAGGCATTAATTCTCCATAATTTCTTTCTAGATTAAATGCAATCCAAGCAGATTTCTTTTTCTTTTCTTTCTGTTTTTTTTTTTTTTTTTTTTTGCTTTGTCCCTTTGAGTGCTTAAGGGAAAATAACAATCAATGTAAATTTAATTTTCCTAAATGTTTTTTAAAGTTTATAGAATTACTAAACATGATTACTGAAAGTTTCACTCAAATCATTAAGTTTGAGTTTTAGCTGACCCATGAGGGCGATCAAATAAAAAACTAACTTGAATTTAGATGGGTAGACTTGATTTGAAAAGACTATTGCAATGAGGTAGGGGAATTACTATACTAGAGGGAAGGGGACTATTGCAATAGGGGAAAGAGGGTATTTTAATACAAGTTTGTATGTATTTAGTCACTCAGTCCCATGAAATCCCATCACTTCATGGCAAATAGATGAGGAAACAATGGAAACAATGAGAAATTTTATTTTCTTAGGTTCCAAAATCGCTGCAGATGGTGACTGTAGCCATGACATCAAAAGATCCCTGCTCTTTGGAAGAAAAGTTATGACAAAACTAGACAGCATATTTAAAAGCAGAGACATTACTTTGCCAGCAAATGTCCATCTAATCAAAGCTATGGCTTTTCCAGTAGTCATGTATGGATGTGAGAGTTGGACCATAAAGAAGACTGAGTACCAAAGAACTGATGCTTTTGAACTGTGATGTTGGAGAAGACTCTTGAGAGTCCCTTGGACTGCAAGGAGATCCAGCCAGTCACTCCTAAAGGAGGTCAGTCCTGGGTGTTTATTGGAAGGACCGATGCTGAAGCTGAAACTCCCATACTTTGACCACCTGAGGCGAAGAACTGACTCATTGGAAAAGACCCTGAAGCTGGGAGGAGAAGGAGATGACAGGATGAGATGTTAGGATAGCATCTCCGATTCAATGGGCATGAGTCTGAGCAAGGTCTGGGAGATGGTGAAGAACAGGGAAGCCTTGCATGTTGCAGTCTGTGGGGTCACAAAGAGTTGACACAATTGAGTGACTGAACAACAACAAGTTGCTCAGCCATTTCTGACTCTTTGCAGCCCCACGGACTGCAGCCCACCTGGAGTGGGTTGCCATGCCCTCCTCCAGGGGATCTTCCCAATCTAGGAATCTAATCTGCTTCTCATGTCTTCTGCATTGGCAGGCAGATTCTTTACCACTAGAGCCACCTGGGAAAACCTATTTTCATACAAGAAAGAGAACTGTGCTAACTAATACAAAAAGACTACTACAATGAGTAGAAAACTGAACTGTTAGATCTAGAATTGTCTCAAAGTTCAGGTAGAAAAGGCTTTTCTATCCTAGATAGGGCAGTTAGCAAGAGAAGAGGAAATCCAGGTATGGGGAGCAAGATGAACAGGTAGCATGAACAGGCAGTTGAGCAAAACAGAATTACTTTTCAGAAGGGGCCATCCCACAGTGCTTGCTTAGGCTTAAGAATAGGTCAAAGTCCAGAGACCTTGAGAGGAAAGAGACGTCTAATTAAAGTTTGGTTAAGTGAGAGGACATGTTGTCAAGGCTCGACAGTAGGGACAAACAGTGAATTCCATCACTTGTGAGACAAAGAATGAGAAAGTTCAGGGTCAAGAGCTCCTCCCTAATTCCTATCTAAGTCAGATGAAGAAAGGTGATTCTTAGCAATGAGCCATTTCCTGGAACACAAAATGATGGAGGATTTCTTAATGATCACTGTTTTCCAGGAGCACAATGCTCAGGTAAAGTTCAACATTGTCAGAGTCCACTCAAAACAAGCAAAATGAAGATACTGTCTTCTTCCTCTAAGAGTTTAATTTTGCTGCATTGTTCAGAACTCCAAAAACTAAATTCCTCATAAGTGGTCTATCTATCTATATATGTTAGAAATTTCTTATTTTTCTCTTTAGAAAAGAGAGAAGTCTCAATCGTTAACAAGAAAACATTAGATCGTTTGAGTATGCCATTGTTCATTTATTTATTGCTTATAGCAAATGAATCTAGGCTAGTGATGAAGGAAAAAGATTGCATATGGATCATATCAGGTTCATTGTACTGTAAACAGGAAATGGAAAGATTTTCAAAGGAGAACTGAGGTTTTATTAATGAAAGCCAGTTTTGGCTTCCCTACTGTCCTTGCAATCTTAAGCCTCAGTTGCTAAAGGACCCTCTCTGCTTTAGTGCCTTCCGCCCCCTAAGGGTGTGAGCTTTGGTCTGAGTAAAGAGAAGAAGATCAAAGAAAAGCATGCCAAGCACTCACCACCTTCTCTCCACATTATAGGACAGCACCTGCTGTTCTTCCCTGGGGTACGGCTACTCTTTATGAGAAGTAATATTGAGACACCGATGGACCCAGGTTCACCTTGGATTTTATCACTCTAATAAAGACATCATTAGAAGTGCTTTTTATTATGCATATGATAATCTGAAGTTTTATTCTACAATGGTACCATTTCATTTAAAATATGTGTATATATACAGTGATTTGCCTCTCCTCCAATGTTAGAGGGGTTTATTTTTTACAAAAATTGACTACAGTATTCATTCAAAAATAATTTTACCTTATGCAATTATAACTTAGAATAATTGCAGTAGTGGTGGTTGCATTTTGTATTAAAGAACCCCCATGTGAAGATTTCTGAATGGCAATTTAATTTGTTAGTTACAGTGGAGTTTTTTGTTTTGTTTTGTTTTGTCTTTTAGCCCATGTTCCCAGTTTTCTTCTCTGTCCTTTATGGAGATGGAAAACAAAGAGAAAGAATTTGGTATGGAGAACCATTTTAAAAAATGTATCATGAATTTTCTTTTCTTCTCCAGACCTAATAGAGATAAATTAGCACCAGCTTCACAAAGTTTATGAACAAAACATTCAGAATACAGGATGCCAGGCATACACTTTGAAGGGGAATAAATGGTTGCATCCCTTGCCAGCCTTGGAGTTACTAACATAATGCCATGCTTATGAATTTGCAGCTACATGTACAAGGATGTGAGAAAATCTATGGTATCTTATTTCTTTAACTCAAACTAAATCCGACTCCATGTCTGCTTCATGCTGTCCTGAAGGTAACTTTTACATCAGTCTTTCTTGAAGATTTCAAATGACCTACTTGGCTTTTGTGTGCTAACATGCTAAGTTGCTCCCATCATGTCCCACTGTTTGCAACACTATGGACTGTAGCCCGCCAGGTTCCTCTGTCATGGGATTCTCCAGGCAAGAATACTGGAGCGGGTTGCCATGCCTTCCTACAGGGGATCTTCCTGACCCAGGGATCAAACCTGCAACTCCCACATTACAGGTGGATTCTTTATTGCTGAGCCACTGTGGAAGATCGACCTATTTGGCTTATGCAGAGCAAAATACTCATGAGTGACTACTCCAGTTTCAACATATATAGAGAATCCTTGGAGGTTCATTATTGAAACCCACCCTGTTTTGTGATGTTTGGTGGCTCTCCTCCTTCTCTGTTTTTATTGGATGAGGGGAACACTGTCAAGAACAGGAGCCTCAGTCCAGCCTCCCTAAGTGACTTGTACAACCATTCTTCTTAGCAATCTAGCCATGTCCAAGCCCCTGTGAGAATCTTGTGGTCTCCTAAAACTGCCCCTTTCCTAGTCTCAAATATTCTCCTCACTGTCTTGCTCTGACTGAAAGAGGAGACTCTCTGTCTCCTTGCCAGAAAACTTCAAGTATTTTAGACTTTCACAAAAGCTTAAGAAGGTGGTTGTGTACAAAAGTCCTTGAGACAGGAAAACAAAGGCACTTCCTTCTGTAATGGCAGAGGAGAGAATACAGAGAACAAAGTACGAACAGTTCCTAGTCTCTCTGGTTCTTCCATCTCAAAGAACACACAACACAGACGACCATCTGAATACACCTTTCCACCACCTGGGATACTCAAAGGTTGAAAGTTGGCCACCAGAATAAGGCCCTCAAAGAGATTCAATGAGGAAATCATTATCAAGCTTTCTTCATCTACTTCAATTAATGATCTCTTCTTCCCCACTCATTAATTGAATCCCAGTTGGACCATTGATAACATTATGTATATATGTATAGATTCATGTATCACTTATTGCTACATCTATAGTCCTGGTTTTTGAACACGACTGTGGGTATTTTTTTAAAATTGATTTATCGACAGGAAACCCAGGGAAGAGCAGCTACCATCTCAGTATCATGCATATTCCAAAGTAGGCTGACTAGAATATGACAGCAGATCTGGAGTGAAGGGTGAGAAGAGCAAATTCATTCCATAGGATTAAACAAAGATCTGATTTGATGTTAGAATGTAATCCAATCAGCTATTAAATATCTTATTTTAAGGAATGAAAGTATTATACAATCTATGGTATAATTTCATATTTTCTAATGTTTTGGGGATGTGCTTTATGTTCTGAAGGACACTTAAGGTCTTAAAACTTTCAATTCCTTTCAGAGAGCAGATAATTTTCTTACAGAAATAAGACAGATATGATATATTTCCTATGGGAGGCTTCAGGTATGAATCTAGCATCCTTGAACATGTACACAATACTTTAACCTGCGGACACAACCATATGAGTTTAAGATCGCAGTGTTTATACCCTTTAAGCTGTAAATTAAAGGGCAGTTCACTTGTTTATGAAGTTTTCCATATGTCTTTCATAGGGGGATCGGCAAAGGGTTAGGAAAAAATGGCTTCAGTTCAGTTCAAATCAGTTGCTCAGTTGTGTCTGACTTTTTGCAATCCAATGAATCACAGCACGCCAGGCCTCCCTGTCCATCACCAACTCCCGGAGTTCACTCAGACTCACATCCATCGAGTCAGTGATGCCATCCAGCCATCTCATCCTCTGTCATCCAGTTCTCTTCCTGCCCCCAATCCCTCCCATAATCAGGGTCTTTTCCAATGAGTCAACTCTTTGCATGAGGTGGCCAAAGTATTGGAGTTTCAGCTTCAGCATCAGTCCTTCTAATGAACACCCAGGACTGATCTCTTTTAGGATGGACTGGTTGGATCTCCTCTCTCAAGAGTCTTCCCCAACAACACAGTCCGAAAGCATCAACTCTTCGGCGCTCAGTTTTCTTCACAGTCCAACTCTCACATCCATACAGGACCACAGGAAAAACCATAGTCTTGACTAGACAGACCTTTGTTGGCAAAGTAATCTCTCTGCTTTTCAATATGCTATCTAGGTTGGTCATAACTTTCCTTCCAAGGAGTAAGCGTCTTTTAATTTCATGGTTGCAGTCACCATCTGCAGTGGTTTGGGAGCCCCCCAAAATTAAGTCTGATAGTGTTTCCACTGTTTCCCCATCTATTTCCCATAAAGTGATGGGGCCAGATGCCATGACTTTCGTTTTCTGAATGTTGAGCTTTAAGCCAAATTTTTCACTCTCCTCTTTCACTTTCATCAAGAGGCTTTTTAGTTCTTCTTCACTTTCTGCCATAAGGGTGGTATCGTCTACATATCTGAGGGTATTGATATTTCTCCCGGCAATCTTGATTCCAGCTTGTGTTTCTTCCAGCCCAGTGTTTCTCATGATGTACTCTGCATATAAGTTAAATAAGCAGGGTGACAATATACAGCCTTGATGTACTCCTTTTCCTATTTGGAACCAGTCTGATGTTCCATGTTCAGTTCTAACTATTGCTTCCTGACCTGCATACAGATTTCTCAAGAGGCAGGTCAGGAGGGCTGGTATTCCCATCTCTTTCAGAATTTTCCACAGTTTATTGTGATCCACACAGTCGAAGGCTTTGGCATAGTCAATAAAGCAGAAATACATGTTTTTCTGGAATTCTCTTGCTTTTTCGATGATCCAGCGGATGTTGGCAATTTGATCTCTGGTTCCTCTGCCTTTTCTAAAACCAGCTTGAACATCAGGAAGTTCACGGTTCACGTATTGCTAAAGCCTGGCTTGGAGAATTTTGAGCATTACTTTATTAGCTTGTGAGATGAGCGCAATTGTGTGGTAGTTTGAGCATTCTTTGGCATTGCCTTTCTTTGGGATTAGTGTTCTAATAAATAGAGCAAATCCCCAGAGAGAAGGAATGAGTCATAAGCCTAGTAAGCGGAGAATTTCCTGTGTAAACACAGGCAGTGGACTTCCCTGGTGGTCCAGTGGTTAGAAGTCTGCCTGCCAATGCAGGGTACAGTGGTTGGATCCCTGGTCCAGGAAGATCCAATATGCTGCCAGGCAACTAACACCATATGCCACAACTACAGAGCCCCGTCCTCCACAACAAGAGAAGCCACTGCAATGAGAAGCCATTGCATTGCAACTAGATTGTAGCCCTCACTCACCACAATTAGAGAAAATCCATGAGCAGAAACAAAGACCCAGTGTGGCCATAATTAAGTAAATAAATAAATAATAAAAGAACAATACACATAGGCGGTCAGACACCAGAGCTCAACCTAATAGGACTCAGTTTTGAAATTACAGAACGTTGACCAAATTAATGTGCTAGTAATGTATTCATTTGGCATATAATTAAGTCAAATAGTTAAGTCTTCTATGTACCAGGCAGTGATCTAGGCACTGGAGGTAGGTTGTAAATGAAGTAATAAAGTCTTCAACCTTGTGAATTATGTATTCAAATATTCATTAGGTGTTTTTAGACTACAAGAAACAGGGGCACATATAGTACCATTAGTTATCTCAGTTAATAGGACGTTTAATCAAGGGAAAAGAAGGAAGGTAAGAAACACCAGAAGCAGGTCTTCTGGTATGCAACCGAACTTCCAAAATGTATAGGTCCCAGTAGCAGCACCAGAATTCTCAGGGATTCTAGTAATCTGAGGAGGTATCCCTGAAGTTAAATTAATGATGTGACTTTGAGGATTTGACATAGACCACTACTGTTCTCACTTAATTTCTAGTAATTCTAAAATGTCCAGCAGAGTATTTGACTAGATCACCTGTCATTGTGTGACACACAGCAGGCCTATTAAGCAGAGATGCCATGCCAGGTCACGTGACTGCAGGTGATAGCTTCTAAATGGCTGTATCCTTGCCAGGTGCCAGCTCTTAAATGAACCAACTCTAGAAAGGGTGTCGGATCATGATAAACAGGGAATAGAGTGGGTTATGGATTGACAGGATTCACAGATCATATCCAGCATAATTGCTATAATTCAATTCTATGTATTACAAAGAATTACTTATGATAACCTTTGCCACATGAAGCCATTTATTCATTCTTTTTTTTTAATTCTTTTTTTTTATTTTTTAAATTTTAAAATCTTTAATTCTTACATGCGTTCCCAAACATGAACCCCCCTCCCACCTCCCTCCCCACAACATCTCTCTGGGTCATCCCCATGCACCAGCCCCAAGCAAGCTGCACCCTACGTCAGACATGGACTGGCGATTCAATTCTTACATGACAGTATACATGTTAGAATTCCCATTATCCCAAATCATCCCACCCTCTCCCTCTCCCTCTGAGTCCAAAAGTCTGTTATACACAGCTGTGTCTTTTTTCCTGTCTTGCATACAGGGTCGTCATTGCCATCTTCCTGAATTCCATATATATGTGTTAGTATACTGTATTGGTGTTTTTCTTTCTGGCTTACTTCACTCTGTATAATTGGCTCCAGGTTCATCCATCTCATCAGAACTGATTCAAATGAATTCTTTTTAATGGCTGAGTAATACTCCATTGTGTATATGTACCACAGCTTTCTTATCCATTCATCTGCTGATGGACATCTAGGTTGTTTCCATGTCCTGGCTATTATAAACAGTGCTGCGATGAACATTGGGGTACATGTGTCTCTTTCAATTCTGGTTTCCTCAGTGTGTATGCCCAGCAGTGGGATTGCTGGGTCATAAGGTAGTTCCATTTGCAATTTTTTAAGGAATCTCCACACTGTTCTCCATAGTGGCTGTACTAGTTTGCATTCCCACCAACAGTGTAGAAGGGTTCCCTTTTCTCCACACCCTCTCCAGCATTTATTGCTTGCAGATTTTTGGATCGCAGCCATTCTGACTGGTGTGAAGTGGTACCTCATTGTGGTTTTGATTTGCATTTCTCTAATAATGAGTGATGTTGAGCATCTTTTCATGTGTTTGTTAGCCATCCGTATGTCTTCTTTGGAGAAATGTCTATTTAGTTCTTTGGCCCATTTTTTGATTGGGTCGTTTATTTTTCTGGAATTGAGCTGCAGAAGTTGCTTGTATATTTTTGAGATTAGTTGTTTGTCAGTTGCTTCATTTGCTATTATTTTCTCCCATTCAGAAGGCTGTCTTTTCACCTTGCTTATATTTTCCTTTGTTGTGCAGAAGTTTTAATTTTAATTAGATCCCATTTGTTTATTTTTGCTTTTATTTCCAGAATTCTGGGGGTGGATCATAGAGGATCCTGCTGTGATTTATGTCTGAGAGTGTTTTGCCTATGTTCTCCTCTAGGAGTTTTATAGTTTCTGATCTTACATTTAGATCTTTAATCCATTTTGAGTTTATTTTTGTGTATGGTGTTAGAAAGTGATCTAGTTTCATTCTTTTACAAGTGGTTGACCAGTTTTCCCAGCACCACTTGTTAAAGAGATTGTCTTTACTCCATTGTATATTCTTGCCTCCTTTGTCAAAGATAAGGTGTCCATATGTGTGTGGATTTATCTCTGGGCTTTCTATTTTGTTCCATTGATCTATATGTCTGTCTTTGTGCCAGTACCATACTTTCTTGATGACTGTGGCTTTGTAGTAGAGCCTGAAGTCAGGCAAGTTGATTCCTCCAGTTCCATTCTTCTTTCTCAAGATTGCTTTGGCTATTCGAGGTTTTTTGTATTTCCATACAAATCTTGAAATTATTTGTTCTAGTTCTGTGAAAAATGTGGCTGGTAGCTTGACAGGGATTGCATTGAATTTGTAAATTGCTTTGGGTAGTATACTCATTTTCACTATATTGATTCTTCCTGATCCATGAACATGGTATATTTCTCCATCTATTAGTGTCCTCTTTGATTTCTTTCATCAGTGTTTTATAGTTTTCTATATATAGGTCTTTAGTTTCTTTAGGTAGATATATTCCTAAGTATTTTATTCTTTTCGTTGCAATGGTGAATGGAATTGTTTCCTTAATTTCTTTTTCTACTTTCTCATTATTCGTGTATAGGAATGCAAGGGATTTCTGTGTGTTGATTTTATATCCTGCAACTTTACTATATTCATTGATTAGCTCTAGTAATTTTCTGGTGGAGTCTTTAGGGTTTTCCATGTAGAGGATCATGTCATCTGCAAACAGTGAGAGTTTTACTTCTTCTTTTCCAATTTGGATTCCTTTTATTTCTTTTTCTGCTCTGATTGCTGTGGCCAAAACTTCCAGAACTATGTTGAATAGTAGCGGTGAAAGTGGACACCCTTGTCTTGTTCCTGACTTTAGGGGAAATGCTTTCAATTTTTCACCATTGAGGATAATGTTTGCTATGGGTTTGTCATATATAGCTTTTATTATGTTGAGGTATGTTCCTTCTATTCCTGCTTTCTGGAGAGTTTTTATCATAAATCGATGTTGAATTTTGTCAAAGGCCTTCTCTGCATCTATTAAGATAATCATATGGTTTTTATTTTTTCAATTTGTTAATGTGGTGAATTACATTGATTGATTTGCGGATATTGAAAAATCCTTGCATCCCTGGGATAAAGCCCACTTGGTCATGGTGTATGATCTTTTTAATGTGTTGTTGGATTCTGATTGCTAGAATTTTGTTGAGGATTTTTGCATCTATGTTCATCAGTGATATTGGCCTGTAGTTTTCCTTTTTTGTGACATCTTTGTCAGGTTTTGGTATTAGGGTGATGGTGGCCTCATAGAATGAGTTTGGAAGTTTACCTTCCTCTGCAATTTTCTGGAAGAGTTTGAGGAGGATAGGTGTTAGCTCTTCTCGAAATTTTTGGTAGAATTCAGCTGTGAAGCTGTCTGGACCTGGGCTTTTGTTTGCTGGAAGATTTCTGATTACCGTTTCAATTTCCATGCTTGTGACGGATCTGTTAAGATTTTCTATTTCTTCCTGGTTCAGTTTTGGAAAATTTTACTTTTCTAAGAATTTGTCCATTTCTTCCACGTTGTCCATTTTATTGGCATACAACTGCTGATAGTTCATTTTTTAACATAAACATTTGTTGAAAATTAGATAAGGCCTGGGATCGGACTCTAGTCATGAAATTAAAGGATGCTTGCTTCTTAGAAGAAAAGCTATGACAAATCTAGACAGCATATTAAAAAGCAATGACATTACTTTGCCAACAAAGGTCTGTCTAGTCAAAGCTATGGTTTTTCTAGTAGTCATGTATGGATGTGAGAGTTGGACCATAATGAAAGCTGAGCACCCTAAAATTGATGTTTTTGAACTGCAGTGTTGGAGAAGACTCTTGAGAGTCCCTTGGACTGCAAGGAGAGCCAACCAGTCCATCTTAAAAGAAACCAGTCCTGAATATTCATTGAAAGGACTGATGCTGAGGCGGAAACTCCAATACTTTGGCTATCTGATGCGAAGAACTGACTCATTGGAAAAGACCCTGAGGCTGTGAAAGATTGAAGGCAGGAAGAGAAGGGGACGACAGAGGAAGAGATGGTTGGATAGCATCACCAACTCAGTGGACATGAGTTTGAGCAAGCTCTGGGAGTTGGTGCTGGACAGGGACATCTTGTGTGCTGCTGTCTGGGGGTTGCAAAGATTCGGACACGACTGAGAAACTGAACTGAACTGAACTGAGTAGGTGGACTTGCACAAAACCCACATTATTTGCATTCAAACTAGACTTCTCTTGACCAGATTCATTAGGCTGAGAGATAAAATATAAAGTTTCACACAAATTCATGGTTTTTATTACTTTAACAGAATCTTTTCTGATAGTATCTCTTTTCATTTATACATAGAGAAAGAGCAAATTTTTTTTAGGATTAAAAGAAGATTCAAAGATAAAAAGGACATAGTCCTTATCCTAAAAGTGCCTGAGGGAGTCAGACAAGCAAGAAAATAAACAAGGATAATGCATAAGATAAAGATGCACTCTAGAAACTCTCCAATGATAAAAGAAATGGGAAATCTTAAGGTTGAGAATTGTTTTTTATTTGGCAGACAAACTGAAGACTTAAGCCTGAGAGGCAGCTTCTCAGATAGCTCTCAGAGATTGTTTAGAAGAGGCAAGGGAGGAAACAGTAAAAGTTTTTTTGGAAAAAAAAAAAAAAAGAACCCAGATAGTTGGAACATCAAAAGATTATTGTTAATTTTGGAAAACCAGACATCTTAAATTAATGAATTTAGTGCTTTTCAATGTATGGGAGAGTCTGGGCTCATTGCAATCATTCCTTTGATATACACCTGAGGAATCTAGGACCAATATCCTGATTTTCTCCAGCCTGACTCACCTCAGGGTGCACAGTTTGGTGCAGCTACACGGAGAGCTCAGAAGAGGCTTCTTAGAGAGAGTGACAACTAAACTGCATCCTGACAGACAAAATTAGGACAATTACAGAGCTCTCTAAGCAGAGAAAATATATACTTCATCAGGGAGGCAAAGGAAAGCAAAGAACCTTTGAAGAACTGGAGAAAATTCAGAGTATCTAATATGACTTGGCAAGACTAATAGAGTTTTGCCAAGAAAATGCGCAAACACCCTCTTCCAACAACATAAGAGAAGACTCTACACATGGACATCACCAGATGGTCAACACCAAAATCAGAATGATTATATTCTTTGCAGCCAAAGATGGAGAAGCTCTATACAATCAACGTAAAAAAGACCAGGAGCTGACTGTGGCTAAGACCACGAACTCGTTATTGCCAAATTCAGACTCAAATTGAAGAAAGTAGGGAAAACCGCTAGACCATTCAGGTATGACCTAAATCAAATCCCTTATGATTATACAGGGAAAGTGAGAAATAGATTTAAGGGACTAGATCAGATAGATAGAGTGCCTGATGAACTATGGAATGAGGTTCGTGACATTGTAGAGGAGACAAAGATCAAGACCATCCCCATGGAAAAGAAATGCAAAAAAGCAAAATGGCTGTCTGGGGAGGCCTTACAAATAGCTGTGAACAGAAGAGAGGTGAAAAGCAAAGGAGAAAAGGAAAGATATAAGCATCTGAATGCAGAGTTGCAAAGAATAGCAAGAAGAGCTAAGAAAGCCTTCTTCAGCAATCAATGCAAAGAAATAGAGGAAAACAACAGAATGGGAAAGACTAGAGACCTCTTTAAGAAAATTAGAGATACCAAGGGAACATTTCATGCAAAGATGGGCTCAATAATGGACAGAAATGGTAGGGACCTAACTGAAACAGAAGATATTAAGAAGAAGTGGCAAGAATGCACAGAAGAACTGTACAAAAAAGATCCTCATGACCCGGTTAATCATGATGGTGTGATCACTCATCTAGGGCCAGACATCCTGGAATGTGAAGTCAAGTGGGCCTTAGAAAGCATCACTACGAACAAAGCTAGTGGAGGTGATGGAATTCCAGTTGAGTTGTTTCAAATCCTGAAAGATGATGCTATGAAAGTGCTGCACTCAATATGCCAGCAAATTTGGAAAACTCAGCAGTGGCCACAGGACTGGAAAAGGCCAGTTTTCATTCTAATCCCAAAGAAAGGCAATGCCAAAGACAGCTCAAACTACCACACAATTGCACTCATCTCACACGCTAGTAAAGTAATGCTCAAAATTCTCTAAGCCAGGCTTCAGCAATACATGAACCATGAATTTCCTGATGCTCCAGCTGGATATAGAAAAGACAGAGGAACCAGAGATCAAATTGCCAACATCCGCTGGATCATTGAAAAAGCAAGAGAATTCCAGAAAAACATCTATCTCTGCTTTATTGACTATGCCAAAGCCTTTGACTGTGTGGATCACAATAAACTGTGGAAAATTCTGAAAGAGATGGGAATACCAGACCACCTGACCTGCCTCTTGAGAAATCTGTATGCAGGTCAGGAAGCAGCAGTGAGAACTGGACATGGAACAACAGACTGGTTCCAAATAGGAAAAGGAGTACGTCAAGGCTGTATATTGTCATCCTGCTCATTTAACTTATATGCAGAGTACATCATGAGAAACGCTGGACTGGAAGAAGCACAAGCTGGAATCAAGATAGCGGGAGAAATATCAATATCCTCAGATATGCAGATGACACCACCCTTATGGCAGAAAGTGAAGAGGAACTAAAAAGCCTCTTGATGAAAGTGAAAGAGGAGAGTGAAAAAGTTGGCTTAAAGCTCAACATTCAGAAAACGAAGATCATGGCATCTGGTCCCATCATTTCATGGGAAATTGATGGGGAAACAGTGGAAACAGTGTTAGACTTTATTTTTGGGGGGCTCCAAAATCACTGCAGATGGTGACTGTGCCATGAAATTAAGACACGCTTACTCCTTGGAAGGAAAGTTATGACCAACCTAGATAGCATATTCAAAGCAGAGACATTACTTTTCCGACTAAGGTCAGTCTCGTCAAGGCTATGGTTTTTCCTGTGGTCATGTATGGATGTGAGTGTTGGACTGTGAAGAAAGCTGAGCGCCAAAGAATTGATGCTTTTGAACTGTGGTGTTGGAGAAGACTCTTGAGAGTCCCTTGGACTGCAAGGAGATTCAACCAGTCCATTCTGAAGGAGATCAGCCATGGGATTTCTTAGGAAGGAATGATGCTAAAGCTGAAACTCCAGTATTTTGGCCACCTCATGCGAAGAGTTGACTCATTGGAAAAGACTCTGATGCTGGGAGGGATTGGGGGCAGGAGGAGAAGGGGACGACAGAGGATTAGATGAGTGGATGGCATCACTGACTCGATGGACATGAGTCTGAGTGAACTCCGGGAGTTGGTGATGGACAGGGAGGCCTGGCGTGCTGCTATTCATGGGGTCACAAAGAGTTGGACATGACTGAGGGACTGAACTGAATATGAAGAGTTTGCGCCCAGTGGTAGAAAGATGACAATAAAATCAGAAGGCTCTGGAAAGAGAGAGAGTGTTACAGCAGGCAGGTAGCTAGGTGTGAGCAGAGAAACTGGGCCTGGGGTTGGGCAGGGGGCAGGGGCCAGGTGGCAGGAAATCACCCTTCTTGTAAACAGTGGGGGTCCATAGGCAGACAGAGGAAAGCTGGAACCTTCAGACTGACAGGAAACTAGGTGATAAGGGTCTGAGTAGCAGACAAAGAAAGGTGGGAAAATGTGGAAATCTTTGTCTTTTGCTCACAGGTCTCTCAGATAAGAAGAGCTCATCTTGCAGAGCAGCTATGACACTTTTGAACTAAACTAAATGAGGACAAACATTCCTCCTCCCTTCAGAAAAATGGAGCTGAGATGAAAATCAGGGAAGATGACTCCCAGTGAATATTCTGCCCCCTCATTTGAGTGCTCCTCAAAACCTGCTTGCCAGAGAAATGCAGTGCAGAAGCTCCTCACCTTCCTGCCTGCTCAATTTTTGAGAGCATATCTTTGCTTAAATATGCTTTCACTTTACTTCCTTAGACTTCCTTGGTGGCTTAGACAGTAAAAGCATCTGTCTACAATGCAGGACACCTGGGTTCGAGCCCTGGGTTGGGAAGATCCCCTGGAGAAGGAAATGGCAATCCACTCCAGTACTATTGCCTGGAAAATCCCGTGGACAGAGGAGCCTGGTAGGCTACAGTCTATGGGGTCGCAAAGAGTCGGACACAACTGAGCAACTTCACTTTCACTTCCGCTTTGCTTTCTTAACCTCTCTGCTTTGTCTTTGAATTCTTCCCTCATAGCTCAGTTGGTAAAAAAAAAAAAAAAAAATTCCACCAGAAATGAGGTAGACCCAGGTTTGATTCCTGGGTCAGGAATATCCCATGGAGAAGGGATACGCTACCCACTTCAGTATTCTTGGGCTTCCCTGGTGTTTCAGTTTGTAAAGAATCCATCTGCAATGCAGAAGACCTGGGTTTGATTCCTGGGTTGGAAAGATCCCTTGAAGAAGGGAAAAGCTATGGCACTTTACTCCAGTACTCTTGCCTGGAAAATCCCATGGACAGAGGAGCCTGGTAGGCTGTAGTCCATGGGGTCGCTAAGAGTCGGACACGACTGAGCGACTTCACTTTCACTTTTCACTTTCATGCATTGGAGAAGGAAATGGCAACCCACTCCAGTGTTCTTGCCTGGAGAATCCCAGGGACGGGGGAGCCTGGTGGGCTGCCGTCTATGGGGTCGCACAGAGTCGGACACGACTGAAGTGACACAGCAGCAGCCAGTGGGACCTAACAGAAGCAGAAGATATTAAGAAGAGGTGCCAAGAATATGCAGAAGAACTATACAAAAAATGATCTTCATGACTCAGAAAATCACGGTGGTGTGATCACCAACCTAGAGCTGGGTATCCTGGAATATGAAGTCAAATGGGCCTTAGGAAGCATCACTACAAAGCTCGTGGAGGTGATGGATTTCCAGTTGAGATATTTCAAATCATAAAAGATGATATTGTGAAAGTGCTACACTCAATATGCCACATGATTGGAAAAGGTCAGTTTTCATTCCAGTCCCTAAGAAAGACAATGCCAAAGAAAGCTCAAACTACTGCACAATTGCACTCATCTCACATGCTAGTAAAGTAATGTTCAAAATTCTCCAAGCCAGGCTTCAACAACACATGAAACATGAACTTCCACATGTTCAGGCTGGATTTAGAAAAGGAAGAGGAACCAGAGATCAAATTGCCCACATCCGCTGGATCATTGAAAAACCAAGAGAGTTCCAGAAAAACATCTATTTCTGCTTTATTGACTATGCCAAAGCCTTTGACTGTGTGGACCACAATACACTCTAGAAAATTTTGAAAGAGATGGGAATACTGAACCACTTCACCTGACTCTTGAGAAATCTGTATGCAGGTCAGAAAGCAACATTATAACTGGACATGGAACAACAGACTGGTTCCAAATAGGAAGAGTATGTCAAGACTGTATATTGTCACCCTGCTTATTTAACTTATATGCAGAATACATCATGAGAAACACTAGGCTGGATAAAGCACAAGCTGGAATCACAATTTCCAGGAGAAATATCAATGACCTCAGATATGCAGCTGACACCACCCTTAGAGCAGAAAGTGAAGAAGAACAAAAGAGCCTCTTGATGAAAGTGAAAGATGAGAGTGAAAAAGTTGGCTTAAAGCTCAACATTCAGAAAACAAAGATCATGGCATCTGGTCCCATCACTTCATGGCAAATAGACAGGGAAACAGTGAGAGACTTTACTTTTGGGGGCTCCAAAATCACTGCAGATGGTAATTGCAGCCATGAAATTAAAAGACACTTGCTCCTTGGAAGAAAAGTTGTGACCAACCTAGACAGCTTATTAAAAAACAGAGACATTACTTTGCCAACAAAGTTCCATCTAGTCAAAGCTACGGTTTTTCCAGTAGTCATGTATGGATGTGAGAGTTGGACTATAAAGAAAGCTGAGTGTGGAAGAATTGATGCTTTTGAACTGTGGTGTTGGAGAAGACTCTTGAGAGTCCCTTGGACTGCAAGGAGATGCAACCAGTCCATCCTGAAGGAGATCAGTCCTGGATATTCATTGGAAGAACTTATGTTGAAGCTGAAACTCCAATACTTTGGCCACCCGATGCAAAGGACTGACTCATGAAAAGATTGAAGGCGGGAGGAGAAGGGAACAACAGAAGATGAGACAGTTGGATGGCATCACCGACTCAATGGACATGAGTTTGAGTAAACTTCAGGAGTTGGTGATAGACAGGTAGCCCTGGCATGCTGCAGTCCATGGGGTCACAGAGAGTCAGACACGACTGAGCGACTGAACTGACTGACTGACCCACTCCAGTATTCTTGCCTGGCGAATTCAGTGTTCTGGTTGCAAAGAGTCGGACATGACTGAGAGACTTTCACTCTCACTTTCACAGGGAAGAAAGGACCTCAAATTCACCAGCAACTAGAGTAGGAGTAAAGCTGCTGTGTTTAGTCAGGAGAGAAGGTTATAAATTTTGGCATGGACAGGGAAATTAGGAGAAAGGACTAATTGGGAGAAAAGGGGGATATGGACACCTACTGATACTGATTGATATCTGGGAACAAATTTGTTGGGTAGAATGGATAAAGAGAGATGGAGGATTGGAACCTGGATGAGCAATATTGAATCAGACATTTTCAGATGTGGAGACAGCAGTAGATCATGCTCTAATTCATGTCCATTAAGTCACTGATGCTGTCTAACCATCTCATCCTCTGCCTCCCTTTTCTCCTTTTGCCTGCAGCCTTTCCCAGCATCAGGGTCTTTTCCATCAAGTCAGCTCTTCACATCAGATGGCTAAAGTTTTAGAGCTTAAGCATAAGTCCTTCCAGAGAATATTCAGGTTGATTTCCTTTAGTATTGACTGGTTTAATCACCTTGCTGTGAAAGGGAATCTGGAGAATCTTCTCCAACACCACAGTTCAAAAGTATCACTTCTTCAGTGCTCAGCCTTCTTAATGGTCCAACTTTCACATCTGTACATAACTACGGGAAAAACCATAGCTTTGACTGTATGAACCTTTGTCGGAAATGTCATGTCATGAACAACATTCACAATTCCTGATCAGAACCCATGGTGCCAGATACATTCTGAAAATCATACATTTTTGGAGCTTAGTAAGATAGAATAAGACAAAATGGTACCCCAGCAGGATCAGAACAGTTCAGTACAGTTCAGTCTCAGTCGTGTCTGACTTTCTGCGACCTCATGAATCACAGCACACTGGGCCTCCCTGTCCATCACCAACTCCCCGAGTTCACTCAAACTCGGGTCCATCGAGTCAGTGATGCCATCTAGCCATCGCATCTTCTGTCGTCCCCTTCTCCTCTTGCCCTGAATCCCTCCCAGCATCAGGATCTTTTCAAATGAGTCAACTTTTCACATTAGGTGGCCAAAGTATTGGGTTTCAGCTTTAGCATCAGTCCTTCCAATGAACACCCAGGACTGGTCTTCTTTAGGATGGACTGGTTGAGCCTCCTTGAAGTCCAAGGGACTCTCAAGAGTCTTCTCCAACACCTCAGCTCAAAAGCATCAGTTCTTCAGTGCTCAGCTTTCTTCACAGTCCAACTCTCACATCTATACATGACCACTAGAAAAACCACAGCCTTGACTAGACAGATCTTTGTTGGAAAAGTAATATCTCTGCTTTTCAATATGCTATCTAGGTTGGCCATAACTTTCCTTCCAAGGAGTAAGCCTCTTTTAATTTCATGGCTGCAGTCACCATCTGCAGTGATTTGGGAGCCCAAAAAAATCAAGTCTGACACTGTTTCCACTGTTTCCCCATCAATTTCCCATGAAGTGATGGGGCCAGATGCCATGATCTTCATTTTCTGAATGTTGAGCTTTAAGCCAACCTTCTCACTCTCCTCTTTCACTTTCATCAAGAGGCTTTTTAGTCCCTCTTCACTTTCTGCCACAAGGATGGTGTCATCTGCATATCTAAGGTTATTGATATTTCTCCTGGCAATCTTGATTCCAGCTTGTGCTTCTTCCAGCCCTGTGTTTCTCATGATGTACTCTGTATATAAGTTAAATAAGCAGGGTGATAATACACAGCCTTGACATACTCCTTTTCCTATTTGGAACCAGTCTGTTGTTCCATGTCCAGTTCTCACTGTTCCTTCCTGATCTGCAAATAGGTTTCTCAAGAGGCAGGTCAGGAGGGCTGGTATTCCCATCTCTTTCAGAATTTTCCACAGTTTATTGTGATCCACACAGTCAAAGGCTTTTGCATAATCAATAAAGCAGAAATAGATGTTTTTCTGGAATTCTCTTGCTTTTTCCATGATCCAGTGGATGTTGGCGATTTGATCTCTGGTTCCTCTGCCTTTTCTAAATCCAGCTTGAACATCAGGAAGTTCACCGTTCACCTATTGCTGAAGCCTGACTTGGAGAATTTTGAGTATTACTTTAATAGCGTGTGAGATGAGTGCAATTGTACGATAGTTTGATCATTCTTTGGCATTGCCTTTCTTTGGGATTGGAATGAAAATTGACCTTTTCCAGTCCTGTGGCCACTGCTGAGTTTTCCACATTTTCTGGCATATTGAGTGCAGCACTTTCACAGCATCATTTTTCAGGATTTGAATTAGCTCAACTGGAATTCCATCACCTCCACTAGCTTTGTTCATAGTGATGCTTTCTAAGGTCCACTTGACTTCACATTCCAGAATCAGAACAAATAACTTTCAAATCAAATATTATCTCTGTAACAAAATATATGCTTTTTACACAAAGTATGATAAAAAGCAAGCTGGGGATACTCTACACAAGAATACTGGAGTGTGTTGCCATGCCCTCCTCCAGGGGATCTTCCCAACCCACAGATCAAACCCAGGTCTTCCGAATTGCAGGTGGATTCTTTACCCTCTAAACCACCAGGGAAGCCTTTCTCAGACTTTTGGCTAAGATCAAGTGTAACTGATTTCCTAAAAACTTACAAAAATGTCTGATTTTCAAAGTTTTCAGGGTTTGGAAATAGAGGAATTTCAGAACTACCCGTAAAAATTTGTAGATTAGGGTTAAGAGTTGCTATATACAACTCTCTCGCCAGAAGCCAACCGCATACATCAGTTTTAGTTATCTAGAAGTTTTGATTTTTGTTATCTTTCATATTGTTCATAGAATCATTTTATTTATAAAGAAGAAATAATAAGAGGACCCATATTATTAAATTTGGGAGAGCATCAACTCTGATAATATGGGCTTCCCCATTGGCTCAGATGATAGAGAATCTGCCTGAAATGTAAGAGACCCAGGTTTGATCCCAGGTCAGGAAGATTCCCAAGAGAAGGGAATGGCAGCCCACTCCAATATTCTTGCCTACAGAATTCCATGGGCAGAGAAGCCTGGCTGGCTAGTGTCCATGTGGTGAAAAAGCATTGGACACAACTAAGTGACTCACACACACACACACACACACACACACATCTCTGATAATACATATGAACCACTTATCTCAGTATCTGACACATACTATGTCCTCAGTAAATTATTAACTATTATTATCTTGATAAATGCAGCCCTGAGCCACCAGATCCTGCTTCTTCTTTTCTAAAACCTTCCCTGGTCCTACGGATTTTGCAAAGCAAAGCAGTCTCCCATACTAAAAAGCAACCCTACTATGTACTCCCTTTCCCCAGAGTAGAGTAAGACTACTTCAGATATAATCTCAAATTAACCGCTTTCCTCCACCTAGAAAAGATCCCCAGCCCTGATCCTGTCCTCCAACTCAACTAAGTTATAACCTCTCCAAACCTTCTATCCAAAGAACACTGTTTCACCTGAGGGTGAGAGATACGAAGGAAAGGCAAAGTCCTTTGTTAATCACAAGTGATCTTGACTCTTGTTTATTTATTTATTTAGAGAAGTTTTACTTTTTCTTTTCTTGGGACTCCATTTTCCCTCTTCCCAGTGGCATTGACTCTTGATTGACTTGTTAATTCAACAATCATTTTTGTTAATTTCTTTATTAGGCATTGAGTTAGATGTTGAAACTTTAAAGATGTACAGAATAGATAGTCCTTGGTCTAAAGATATCAGAGTACAAAGACATAGAAATGTACATAAATAATTCTGTGAGGAAGGCGTACTTGTTCCAAGTGTTGAATAGGATATGGAAAAGGAATCATAGGAACTAAGGCTGATGATGTAGGTTTAGCTGTTACTGAAGAGTTAACATCTTATTATGTATATGACAACTAGTGCTGAGCAGAAAAACAAATAGAGTAACTTGCAGTCTCATCCTTTTTTTGAAACCACTTCAAGCCCATAAATACTATGGACTCCTATGTTTGGCTGCTTGGTATTATTTATCATAATTGAACATTCTCCTTTTCTCTCTCTGTATAATTTGCACACACCATATACCATGAATGTTCATTGTACATAGTGCAAACAGTCCTCAGCATGAGGCTAAGGATCATTTATTAAGTTTATTATCCATGTGATTTAAAAATGTGTTTTCTTCATCTCATCCTGGGTAATGCTGAGATCTGCCTTCTCTAAAAGAGGCACTGGTGGGCATATCCAGAAAATCAGACGACAGCCTTGGGCTTGCTAATTTTAGCAGCTTTGAATTTAGAAAGACCTTTGTCATTGATAGTTCTGGTTGACTGTGAAAATTACCATCTTCTGAAGACCTAAGTGAAATCAGGAATAGCCTAACAAAATGAACAAGAACTTTAAGATTTTTACTTTTAAAAATGAATTTTTCAAGACATAAGAATGTTTTTCCCACTGATAATAAAAAAAATACAAAAACCTGAAGTCAAAAAAAATTGGGTTAAAATCCCAGCTTCCCCGTTGACTTGATTCCCTTGGAAAATGTATTTTACTACTTTAACACTCATCATCTCCACTGGCAAATTGAGTGTTGTAATAAAAAGCCTTGAAATACTGTATTGGACACGTAATAACTGAATTAAGTATAAGGTAACTGTTATGGTTATCTCTAACTGCATAATAAAGAATTCCAAACTCTTATTGTTGTTGTTCTGTCAGTAAGTCATATCCAATTCTTTGCGACCCCAAGAACTGTAGCATGCCAGGCTTCTCTGTCCTTTACTATCTCCTGAAGTTTGCTCAAATTCATGTCCATTGAGTTGGTGATGCTATCTAACCATCTCATCCTCTGCTGCCCTCTTCTCCCTTTGCCTTCTACCTTTCCCAATCTCATGGTCTTTTCCAATGAGTTATTCCTTCACTAGGTAGCCAAAGTATGGGAGCTTCAGCTTCAGCATCAGTCCTTTCAATGAATATTCAGGATTGATTTCCTTTTAAGATGGACTGGTTTGATAATCTTGTTATTCAGTTCAGTTCAGTTACTCAGTTGTGTCCAACATTTTGCGACCCCATGAATCACAGCATGCCAGGCCTCCCTGTCCATCACCAACACCCAGAGTTCACTCACACTCAACGTCCATCGAGTCAGTGATGCCATCCAGCCATCTCATTCACTCTCATCCCCTTCTCCTCTTGCCCCCAATCCCTCCCAGCATCAGAGTCTTTTCCAATGAATAAACTCTTCGCATAAGGGGGCCAAGGTACTGGAGTTTCAGCTTTAGCATCATTCCTTCCAAAGAAATCCCAGGGCTGATCTTCAGAATGGATTGGTTGGATCTCCTTGCAGTCCAAGGGACTCTCAAGAGTCTTCTCCAACACCACAGTTCAAAGCATCACTTCTTCGGTGCTCAGCCTTCTTCACAGCCCGACTCTCACATCCATACATGACCACAGGAAAAACCGTAGCCTTGACTAGATGGACCTTTGTTGGCAAAGTAGTGTCTCTGCCTTTTAATATGGTATCTAGGTTGGTCATAACTTTTCCTCCAAGGAGTAAGCGTCTTTTAATTTCATGGCTGCAGTCACCATCTGCAGTGATTTTGGAGCCTCCCAAAATAAAGTCTGACACTGTTTCCACTGTTTCCCTATCTATTTCCCATGAAGTGATGGGACTAGATGCCATGATCTTCGTTTTCTGAATGTTGAGCTTTAAGCCAACTTTTTCACTCTCCACTTTCACTTTCATCAAGAGGCTTTTTAGTCCCTCTTCACTTTCTGCCATAAGGGTGGTGTCGTCTGCATATCTAAGGTTATTGATACTTCTCCCAGCAATCTTGATTCCAGCTTGTGCTTCTTCCAGCCCAGCGTTTCTCATGATGTACTCTGCATCTAAGTTAAATAAGCAGGGTGACAATATACAGCCTTGATGTACTCCTTTTCCTATTTGGAACCAGTCTGTTGTTCCATGTCCAGTTCTCACTGTTCCTTCCTGATCTGCATATAGGTTTCTCAAGAGGCAGGTCAGGTGGTCTGGTATTCCCATCTCTTTCAGAATTTTCCACAGTTTATTGTGATCCACGCAATTTATTGTGATCCACACAGTCAAAGGCTTTGGCATAATCAATAAAGCAGAAACAGATTTTTTCTAGAACTCTCTTGCTTTTTCCATGATCCAGTGGATGTTGGCAATTTGATCTCTGGTTCCTCTGTCTTTTCTAAATCCAGCTGGAACATCTGGAAGTTCACAGTTCAGGTACTGCTGAAGCCTGACTTGGAGAATTTTGAGCATTACTTTATTAGCGTGTGAGATGAGTGCAATTGTGCAGTAGCTTGAGTATTCTTTGGCATTGCCTTTCTTTGGGATTGGAATGAAAACTGACCTTTTCCAGTCCTGTGGCCACTGCTGAGTTTTCCACATTTGCTGGCATATTGAGTGCAGCACTTTCACAGCATCATTTTTCAGGATTTGAAATAGCTCAACTGGAATTCCATCACCTCCACTAGCTTTGTTCATAGTGTTGCTTTCTAAGGCCCACTTGACTTCACATTCCTGGATGTCTGGCTCTAGATGAGTGATCACACCATTGTGGTTATCTGCATCATGAAGATATTTTTTTGTACAGTTCTTCTGTGTATTCTTTCCACCTCTTCCTAATATCTTCTGCTTCTGTTAGGTCCATACCATTTCTGTGCTTTATCGAGCCCATCTTTGTGTGAAATTTTCCCTTAGTATCTCTAGTTTTCTTGAAGAGGTCTCTAGTCTTTCCCATTCTGTTGTTTTCCTCTATTTCTTTGCATTGATCGCTGAGGGAGGCTTTCTTATCTCTTCTTGCTATTCTTTGGAACTCTGCATTCAAATGTTTATATCTTTCCTTTTCTCCTTTGCTTTTCGCCTCTCTTCTGTTCACAGCTATTTGTAAAACCTCCCCAGACAGCCATTTTGCTTTTTTTACATTTATTTTCCATGGGGATGGTCTTGATCCCTGTCTCCTGTACAATGTCACAAACCCCAGTCCATAGTTCATCAGGCACTCTATCTATCAGATATAGTCCCCTAAATCTATTTCTCATTTCCACTGTATAATCATAAGTGATTTGATTTAGGTCATACCTGAATGGTCTAGCAGTTTTCCCTACTTTCTTCAATTTGAGTCTGAATTTGGCAATAAGGAGTTCATGATCCGAGCCACAGTCAGCTCCTGATCTTGTTTTTGCTGACTGTATAGAGCTCTCCATCTTTGGCCGCAAAGAATATAATCATTCTGATTTTGGTGTTGACCATCTGGTGATGTCCATGTGTAGAGTCTTCTCTTGTGTTGTTGGAAGAGGCTATTTGCTATGACCAGTGCATTTTCTTGGCAAAATTCTTATTAGTTTTGCCCTGCTTCATTCTGTATTCCAAGGCCAAATTTGCCTGTTACTCCAGGTGTTTCTTGACTTCCTACTTTTGTATTCCAGTCCCCTATAATGAAAAGGACATCTTTTTTGGGTGTTAGTTCTAAAAGGTCTTGTAGGTCTTCATAGAACAGTTCAGCTTCCGCTTATTCAGTGTTACTGGTTGGGGCATAGACTTGGATTACCGTGATATTGAATGGTTTGCCTTGGAAACGAACAGAGATCATTCTGTTGTTTTTGAGATTGCATCCAAGTACTGCATTTTGGTCTCTTTTGTTGACTGTGATGGCTACTCCATTTCTTCCAAGGGATTCCTGTCTGCAGTAGTAGATATAATGGTCATCTGAGTTAAATTCATCCATTCCGGTCCATTTTAGTTCACTGATTCCTAGAATGTTGACGGTTCATTCTTGCCATCTCTTGTTTGACCACTTCCAATTTGCCTTGATTCATGGATCTGACATTCCAGGTTCCTATGCAGTATTGCTCTTTACAGCATAGGACCTTGCTTCTTTCAGCAGTCACATCCACAACTGGGTATTGTTTTTGCTTTGGCTCCATCCCTTCATTCTTTCTAGAGTTATTTCTCCACTGATCTCCAGTAGCATGAACAGTATGAAAAGGCAAAATGATAGGATACTGAAAAAGGAACTCCCCAGGTCAGTAGGTGCCCAATATGCTACTTGCTATTCATGGGACTCTCAAAAGTCTTCTCCAGCATCAAAATTTGAAAAGATCAATTCTTTGACATTCAGCCTTCTTTAATGCTCCAAGTCTCCCATCCCTACATGACTGCTGGAAAACCATAGCTTTGCCTAGACAGACCTTTATCTGCAAAGTAATGTCTCTGCTTTTTAATGTGCTGTCTAGTTTTGTCATAGCTTTTCTTCCAAGGAGCAAGCATTTTTGAATTTTTTGACTGTAGTCACCAACTGCAGTGATTTGGGAGCTCAAGAAAATAAAATCTGTCACTGCTTCCAATTTTTCTCCATCTATTTGTCATGAAGTGAAGGGCTGGATGCCATGATCTTTGTTTTTTGAATATTGAGTTTTAAGCAAGCTTTTTCACTCTCCTCTTTCACCTTCATCAAGAGGCTCTTTATATTCTCTTCACTTTTTACCACTAGGGTGCTGTTATCTGCATATATGAGGTTATTGATATTTCTCCCAGCAAACTTAGTCCCAGCATGTAATTCATCCAGCCTGACACTTCACATGATGTACTCTGCATAGAAGTTAAATAAGCAGGGTAACAATATTCAGCCTTGATATACTCATTTCCCAATTTTGAAACAATCTGTTGTTCCTTGTAAGGTTCTTATTGAACCACATGTTGGTTTCTCATGGAACAGGTAAAGTGGTCTGGTATTCCCATCTATTTCAGAATTCCAAACTTTAGTGGCGTAAAACAACAGTCATGCTCCTGGATACAATAAGTCAGGGATTTGGAGGTATACAGCAAGAATGTCTTGTATCTGCTCCATTATCTAATCCCAGCTAGGAGGACTTAAGGATGCAGGTGACTTGCAGTTCCAGGCTAGTATTATCAAGAAACATCTTCTTGTGAGTCATATATGCCAGACTCTCACATCTGACAGCTGATCTACTTGTTGGCATGTACCTTAGCTGGAACTGTCAGCAGGAAAACTCCAGTAGCCCCTCCAAATGTCTGAGCTTTATCATAGCTTAGTGCCCTCAGACTTCTTACATGATGGCTCATGGGTCCAAAGATGAGTGTCCCAAGACAACCAAATAAATACACAATCGCCATTTATACCCTGCATAGGGAAGTCACATAGCTTCACTTTGCTCTAGTCACAAACTCATTCAAAAGTAAGGGTAAGGAACATAGGACCCATCTCACAATGAAAAGTGTACCAAAGCCAGGTTGTCAGAAGAGTACATAGGATGGGAGATATTCTGGATAATTTGAGAAAATACAATCTGCCTCACTAACTGACCCACGAGAGTTCCTAATATATATATGGTTTTCTTCCTTTCCTACTTCTCAGGACCATTTGGCCAGGTTTCTGATCAAGTAACATACTTTTTTTTTTTTAATTCATCCAACAAACATTTATTTAATACCAACTATGAGCTCCAAGATTTGGTGATGGACAGGTAAGCCTGGTGTGCTGGGGTCACAAAGAGTTGGGCATGACTGAGCGACTGAACTGAACTGAGCTGATGATCATATTGGCTTCCCTGGAGGCTCCAATGATAAAGAATCTGCCTGCAATGCAGGAGACTCAGGTTCGATCCCTGGGTCAGGAAGATCCCCTGAAGAAAGGAATGGCTACCCACTCCAGTACCCTTGCCTGGAGAATCCCATGGACAGAGGACCCTGGTGGGCTACAGCCTATGGGGCTCACAAAGAATTAGACATGACTGAGTTACTAACACTTAACTTGATCATTATTATTAAGGATTGTTGCAAAAAACAGATAAGAGTGTGGCCTTTGGCACATGCCATCCAAACAGGCTTGCCAGAGTTAAACGGTCTTGGTTATTCTTTAGCCCTTACTACTAACAAATACTTTAGGTCTTCCCAGGTGGCACAGTGTTATTAAAGAATCCACCTGCCAATATTGGAGATTGAAGAGTCACAGGTTTGATCCCTGGGTTGGGAAGATACCCTGGAAAAGGAAATGGCAACCCACTCTAGTAGTCCTGCCTAGAAAATTCTAAGGTCAGAGGAGCCTAATGCACTACAGTCTGTGGGGTCGCAAAGAATAGGAAGGACTGAGCATGCACACATACACTAGCAAACACTTGTAGTTGGACTTGGCCTTTGCAAAGCTAATTATTCTCTGACTCCGTATAGATCATACCCTGCCACTGGTATTCTTCTCCCCGTGCACTCTCTAGTGTGTGTGTCTGCTCAGTCACATGGTTGTGTCCAACTCTTTGCAACTCTATGGACTATAGCCTCTGCTGGGCTCTTCTGTCCATGGGATTTTGTAAAATGCTACATTTTGGAAAGAATGTAATGGACTGATAATTTTAGGAACATCAGACCCAGTTGCTGTGTTGCCTGATGCCAGCTGTGGCTGTTTTGAAACTTTGTAAAGGAAAAAACAAAAATGCAAGATCTTTGTAAGGATATAAAACCTCTCCCTGTTCCTGAGAGAGGGGCACCGTTCTTGAGGTATTAGCCTACTGTGTTTCCCTTTTGTCTGGCAAAAATAATAAAGCTGCTCTTTTCTATTTCCTCCAAACTCTTTCTCTATATTTCTATTTGACATGAGTGGACAAGGAGCCAAGATTTTGACAACAGGATCAGCGTTGATTGCATGAACAGTATATACCAGGCACTATTTGAAGCACTTAACCTGCATTGCTTATCTGATTCTCATAACACACTTATGAGGTAAGTATTATAAATGACTTTGTCTTCAGTTCAGTTCAGTCACTCAGTCGTGTCTGAACCTTTGCGACCCCATGAATTGCAGCATGCCAGGCCTCCCTGTCCATCACTAACTCCTGGAGTTCACTCAGACTCATGCCCATCGAGTCAGTGATGCCATCCAGCCATCTCATCCTCTGTCGTCCCCTTCTCCTCCTGCCCCCAATCCCTCCCAGCATCAGAGTCTTTTCCAATGAGTCAACTCTTCGCATGAGGTGCCCAAAGTACTGGAGCTTCAGCTTTAGCATCATTCCTTCCAAAGAAATCCCAGGGTTGATCTCCTTCAGAATGGACTGGTTGGATCTCCTTGCAGTCCAAGGGACTCTCAAGAGTCTTCTCCAATGGCACATTTCAAAAGCATCAGTTCTTCGGTGCTCAGCCTTCTTCACAGTCCAACTCTCACATCCATGCAGACCACAGGAAAAACTATAGCCTTGACTAGATGGACCTTAGTCGGCAAAGTAATGTCTCTGCTTTTGGATATACTATCTAGGTTGGTCATAAGTTTTCTTCCAAGGAGTAAGCGTTTTTTAATTTCATGGCTGCAGTCACCATCTGCAGTGATTTTGGAGCCTAAAAAAATAAAGTCTGACACTATTTCCACTGTCTTCCCATCTATTTCCCATGAAGTGATGGGACCAGATGCCATGATCTTCGTTTTCTGAATGTTGAGCTTTAAGCCAACTTTTTCACTCTTCACTTTCACTTTCATCAAAAGGCTTTTTAGTTCCTCTTCACTTTCTGCCATAAGGGTGGTGTCATTCTGCATATCTGAGGTTATTGATATTTCTCCCGGCAATCTTGATTCCAGCTTGTGTTTCTTCCAGTCCAGCATTTCTCGTGATGTACTCTGCATGGAAGTTAAATAAGCAGGGTGACAATATACAGCCTTGACGTACTCTTTTTCCTATTTGGAACCAGTCTGTTGTTCCATGTCCAGTTCTAACTGCTGCTTCCTGACCTGCATACAGATTTCTCACGAGGCAGGTCATGTGGTCTGGTATTCCCATCTCTCTCAGAATTTTCCACTGTTTATTGTGATCCACACAGTCAAAGGCTTTGGCATAGTCAATAAAGCAGAAATAGATGGTTTTCTGGAAGTCTCTTGCTTTTTCCATGATCCAGTGGATGCTGGCAATTTGATCTCTGGTTCCTCTGCCTTTTCTAAAACCAGCTTGAAGAGGAATAAACTGAAGTTTAGAGAAATGAAGTGACTTTCTGTGTAGGTCTCTAGCTCAGAATTTGAATCAGAATGGCATGGCCCTGGAGAGCATAGTTTTAACCACTCACTGGACCCTGTCCTGTCTTCATCCAAGTCTACATAACATATTGTAATGCATGGATGTATTATTTATAACATAATAATAATAAATATAGTGATAAGTAATAATAAAATTGGATAATTTAAAATATACATTTATACACTGATTTTCCTTGAAAGAATAAAATTACCTTAAAAGGTAGTCCTAGAAAGCCTTGGAAGTATGAATATCATATTTATACATTATTTTTATTGTAGAAACATGACTGGTGTTTGTTGGATGCCTTCAACATGCCCAACATTTAGCTAGATTTTTTTTTTTTTCCTCGGAAATAATGTTGTATGGTAGGTACCGTTATTCTCATTTACTTGGCTGCAATATTCTCTCTCATCTTTCTTTTCCTTTGTATTCAGTCATATTTATTGTGCTCCTTTCTGTATGGAACACTCTCTGACGATTACAGACAAAATACTTTTAGGTCCAAGCATTTACCTGTCCTCAAAGATCTTGCAGTTTATCCATAAGAAGACAAAAAGACAATTTTTAGTATTACTATAATTTTGGCTGTGCTGTGCAGCGTGAGGAAATCTTAGTTCCCCAAACAGGGATTGAACCTGTGCCCCTGCATGGATAATGGAAGCATGGTGTCTTAACCACTGGACTGCCAGGAAAACCCTGATGGGCAACTGAAGAAGTAATTACAATAAAACATGTGAAAAACACCACACTGAGGGAATCACTGAAAACCACTGAGCCCATTGCAAGAGACCTGCTCTCATCTAGGGGTGATCAGAAACAGCCCAGTAGAAGTGACATTGAAGTTTGATGAAGAATAAGAGAAAGAAACTAATGAATAACAAAGAGGAGTTCTATGTGTATTTTCATTTATTTCTTTCCAAAATCCTAAAAGATATCAAAATTTTTATTTTATAGATGAAGAAATAAGAATGGAAAGAAGTAACTATTCCAAGCATATCCTGATATGAAATTAAAAGCAAACAAACAAACTAGGAAATCACATCCAGGCTCTTCTGACTCTAAAACAAAACATTTTCCCTCCCAACAGTGCTTCACAAAGCACCAGCCTCTAACCACCAGCATTCCTATAAATGCTAGATTGTAAAAATGTGAATTCATTGGCCCCCAAGACCAGAAGAATCAGAACTCCTGGGGGTAAGGCTCAGCAATCTGTGTTTTACTTAGCCTTAGGTGATTCTGAAGCTTCTGAACTTTGAGGATCATTGCTCTAAACATAAGGAGTGTGTGTGCTAGTCGCTCAGTCATGTCCGACTCTTTATGACCCCAGGGACTATAGCTCACCAGGCCCCTCTGTCCATGGGATTCTCCAGGCAAGAATATTGGAGTGGGTTGCCATTTCCTTCTCCAGGGGACCTTCCCAACCCAAAGATCGAACCTGGGTCTCCCGCATTGCAGGCAGATGCTTTACTGTCTGAGCTACTAGGGAAGCCTAGAATACCAGGTAGTAGAATGCATAAAGGGGGTTGGGCAGGTAACAATCCCCACAGAGTTTAAATAGGAGGGAAGTGTGTGCGTGCTCAGTCACATCCAACTCTGTGACCCATGGACTGTAGCCCGCTCAGGCAAGAACGCTAGAGTTGGTTACCATTTCTTACCACAAAGGATCTTCCCAGGCCAGGGATCGGACTCACAACTCCTGCCTCTCCTGTATTGGTGCATGGATTCTTTACCATTGAGCCACCTGGGAAGCCCCAGAGAGGTAAGACAAGCTCACACACACAAAAACAAGTCAGAAAAGGTGTCTCCTAATTGATTTCTTATGACTTCATAAGTGTTCACTATGAAGGAATTAGATTTCTTGTTTGGATAATCAAGAAAGATAGTAGGAAAGACCTAATGAAGAAAGTGGCATTGAGCTGGAACTTGAAGGCTAATTAGATCCTGATAGACAGTAGAAGTGCTTCTAAAAAGGAGGAAAAGCCCTGAGTGGCCATGTTTGTCAATGAGCAAATAGACGAGCTTAAGTGTAGCCTATGGATTAGAGCAATGGCAAGACGCTTGTTAGAATGCAAAATCCTGGGTCCCATCTGACCTTTTGAATAAGAATTTACATTCCATCAAGATTCTGGAGCCATGCACAAACACACTGGTCATTGATGCTTGAGAAGAGCTGATCTAGTCCAGACTGACAGCTCAGTTGGGGCTAGTATTGGGACTAGTAGGGGAAATAATTTGAAAAACAGTAATCTAGTAAGCCTCATTCCCTGTTTACATCAAAATCAGGGGAACAACTTTGCAGACCATATCACTACAGGTCAACTCTTCAGGTCAGAGTTACTTAGAAAAACAAAGCTAGAAATGAAAAGGAGGGATGATGAGAATGACTTAGAAGTTACAGAATTTATTAGAGAATAAATTCTCCATAGACCTTTAGGTGGACAGGAAACAAAAAATATACATATTTAAGAATTTTCCTAAGAAAAGAGTCCTCTGCCCAAATAATATAATTATTTCTTTTGGGAAGAGGAAATTATTCAAGAGGCTAAGATCGTCTTGAGACGAATCATATTCCCAAGCTGCAGGTCACAGTATGGATTGCAGAGGATCTCTTACTAACTAAAGATATTCAAACAAGGTTAGTGGCAATACCCCAGGCAGCCCAAATTCTCAAAGATTCTGGCCATACTGCAACCTTGACCATTGCCAAAGGTTCAAAATGAAGGTTAGGTTAGCTAAGCAGCAGTAGAGGGAGAATGCAAGGGGACATGGCCCAGAAAGGAAGCAGGAAAAAGATAAATATTCAGACTGCAACGTGCAAACTAAGTGGAAAGAGGGTGCGAGAGAAAAAAAGGCAGCAGTAGCTAACCAAGAACTTTAGTAAGACGGGCATGAAAATAGTTTCAACCCAAGGAGAAACCAGCCTCTGAAGAAGCAAAAGGGAGAGAAGCCACATCTGATTCACATCTTGCTGCTGTACTTCCCTTCCTGTGCATTCTAAAGGGAGAATTTTTAACAACTGTTGCTAAATATGCATTTTAATAGCTATAGAAAGACATTTTAAAATGGGTTATTTCCATCTCATCCCATTTTTTAAGAGATATATATATTTTTTAAAGTGTAAATGGTTTAAGAAGTGAAATCTCATGCTGATGGGTTTTTATGCATGTGTATCCAAAAAATATTGGAATATGAAATAAATGGAGGTTTTGTCTTATGTGTCAACGTAACATTTCAACGTTCAATAACTAAAGAAACAAAATTGGAAAACCAGTGTTTGACAAGAAAGAAGCATAAAGACATGGAAAAGCAAAGCAGGTATAAATTTCATCCAACATACAGCTCAAGGCTGTGAACTTTGTGTAAGTTAGCACACACATCTAATTCCGGCATGTTACAGACAAGTTAACGTATCTCATATTCCAAATAAACAATGAGAAACATGGACATTTTCAGTTTAAGAGAATTAAATTTCTAGGAAATGACCTTTCCAGGCTAGTGAATGTAAAATATTGAGGTCGTTCAAGAAACAAACAGTTGGTACCTAGGGAAATTGGAATATTTAAAAACATGCCTTGAAGAGCTAAATGACCTTTACTTTTTCACACTAAATATAAAACGCTCACCTGCGTCCAGATTACACATTTATCGAGAGAGTTTGAGTTGAGGTGTTCAAGCATTTAAACTTAAGGCATTAGACTTGTCAAAACTCAAAGCATTAAAATGAAGGGGAGTTTCCCTGGAATGACTTTTATCTAGTGCCTGGGGAGAAAAACAAATGGAAATTCACTGTGATCTAAAACACAAAGCCACAGCCACTTTCTCTTGCAAAAGTTGCAGTTAAAGGATGTAGTTTCCTCTTTTATCTAATTTGGCCAGGGAATAAGATGGCTGAGCCAGGTATAGGAGCTACTGTGGTGTCTCTATCTTATCATCACCCTATTTTGATAGTTAGGCAATTACAGCTACTTCTCTAGTTCTTCTATCCTGGGGTTGCAGATTGTTTTTCAAGCATTTCCTCTCCAGTGTCATAAAATTATTTTTCTTCATCTCTATGCTAAAAATAAATAATGTCTGCTCAGTAACTAGAAAGGAATTTTATTTACTTGTTTATTTGCCATGTCGGGGGGCATATGAAATCTTAGTTCTGAGACCCAGGATCGAACAGCACTCTGCAGTAGGGGGGTGGAGTCTTAACCACTGGACAGCTAGGGAAGTCCTAGAAAGAAATTTTTAAAAATAAAATCACATTATAAAAGCCAGATTTCTCTCTTTCTCTGTGGGAAAAGGGCCCCAATGATTTGAGTAGCTACCCTATGCACGCAGATTCTTTACCAGCGTAGCCATCAGGGAAGCCCAAGAATACTGGAGTGGGTAGCCTATCCCTTCCTCAGGGGATCTTCCTGACCCAGGAGTCGAACCGGGGTCTCCTGCATTGCAGGTAGATTCTTTACCAGCAGAGCTACTAGTTTCATTTGAAAAATACATTAAGTAAACGTAAGGACCTGGACTTCAAAGTGCAGCTGTTAAATCCTCAAGCTTTCTAAAATAGAAAGCCAGGTATTATCTGCTATGTGTTTGGACTTGTTAAAGCAACAGTGACATTCTCCCAGGGGGGCAGAGAGTTGAAAATATAAGAATGGACCCCAGTGCAAAGTCAATGCCAGCTGGCTTCCTTAGGAGATATTAAGAGAATCCTGAAGGAATGTGTTTCAAATTCCCTAAGGGAAAATCACAGGGTCTTAACACAAAACTAATGCAATTCTGGAGCTACCATTTGTGGTTGAGGATAAAGTAATACAAATGAGGAAAAGAGATTTCAAAGGCTTCATAATCTGTATCTCTCCTTGTTAGTCACTCAGTCCTGTCCAACTTTTTTGTGACCCTATGGACTGTAGCCCCCCATGTTCCTCTGTCCATGCTTCTCCAAGTCTCCTGCATCACAGGCAAGTTCTTTATGGCTGAGCCACTGGGGAAGTCCCTCTCCTCAATGAGTTCCTGGGTTAAAGACAACTTTATATGGAAAAACATCTCGATCTTTGGTCTCAGGTCAATTTTCTTTTGCTTAATAATCCATCCTTTGCTCAACTCATTAGTACTGAAAAATAAAACCAATGTTACTAGGGTAAAATATTACCAGTGAGGATGAGGAAGTTCCTTGTCATGGAGAAATCCTCCAGGCCCAATTTTACATCAAAACACTGTCTTTGTGAGAAGGAAGCTCAAAGACAGCATCCTTAGTAACACTTGCACACAGAGATCTGAGAACCAAACTGGCAAAATTGGACCCTGATGCGTTTTTATTTTGTTTTAAATGTTCTGAGTTTGTTCACAAAGAGCAACTCACCCACCCCACCCCCACAAAAAAAAAAGACATGTAAATCGTGGCAAACTAAAACATTCTTTCATAGCCCCTTAAAAGTGTGCCCACAGATTCACTCCACAATCCTACTTTTAGGAATTCATCCTAAGAAAATAATGTACGACATACCTAAAAGGCCAAAACAATGTAGATGTCAACAGTAAAGAACTTGGTTAAAGATATAATTGTTAAGTTGCTAATTGTGATCCTATGGACTGCAGCATTCCAGGCTCTCCCATCCTTCACTATCTCCTGGAATTTGCTCAGATTCATGTCTATTGAGTCAGTGGTGCTATCTAACCATTATATGCTCTGCTACCCCCTCCCCTTCTCCTTTCGCCTTCAGTATTTCTCAGCATCAGAGTCTTTTCCAATGAGTCAGCCCTTTGCATCAGGTTGCCAAAGCATTGGGCTTCAGCTTCAGCATCAGTCCTTCCAATGAATATTCAAGAGTTCATTTCTTTTAGAATAGACTGATTTGATCTCCTTGCAGTCCAAGGGACTCTCAAGAGTCTTCTCCAATACCACAATAAGAAAGCATCAGTTGAAAAATACACAACTATTGCAAACAAGCTTTTTAAAGAATTTTTATGTATGTGGGTAACAACTACATGTTTTGAAGCAGGAAAAGGAGCTGATAAAATATTTATAGCAAATAATCACATATTTGGAAAAAATAATCTGTGAATTTAAGAATATGTATGTACTATGATGTTATATGATTACTTTTGATTTTTATTCCTTTTTTCACTTTCTTCAATAAATATATATTATTCATGCAGTTAAAATTAAAATAAATAAAAATAATTTGTTCAAGAAATGTAAAATATTAACTTCATGTCATACTTGCTTCCTGACAGCTAAGTTGGTAAAGAATCCAGGGTCAGGAAGATCCACTGGAGAAGGATTCCAGTATTCTTGGGCTTCCCTTGTGGCTCAGCTGGTAAAGAATCTGCCTACAATAAGGGAAACCTGGGTTCAGTTCCTGATTTGGGAAGATCCCCTGGAGAATGGAAAGGCTACCCACTCCAGTATTCTGGCCTAGAGAATTCCATGGACTGTATAGTCCATGGGATCGCAAAAAGTGGGACACAATGAGTGACTTTCACTTTCATACTTGCTGACATACTTTTTGTGCACTTTCTTTTTGTGGTGCTTGGAACGAGAAACCTTGCTGGGTACTCCTTGCTAAGGACTTCAAGACTAGTTTGGCCTCCAGTTTCATCCATTCATTGAGAAAAACCTCCTTTCATAGCAACTTCCTCCAGTTTACTGTCCCCAAACAGCAGGAGAAAGATTTCCTAGGTGTCAGACCTGCCATGTTTTAGAACATCAAAAGCCAATGTTCTTTGCCCTCTCCCTCAAGTCTTGGGCTACAGGAAGGGGTGGGCAGAGGAAGGGAATCATTGGATTGCATTCCCATTTCCCTCCCAAGCATGTCAATGGAGACTTGAAGAGAGAGCACATCAGGTCTGGTTTATTCAGTCCTTGCATGTTTCCTGAGGATCCTGGAACTTTGATCGGCCTTTGGTAATGACCCCTGGGCATGTGGCTCTTAGGACTCTTTTTATGGTGCTAATTGATGATGTTGTCATGGATGTCTGGAGTCATGGGGTGTGCTGTATCAGTTCATCAGGACTGTCAAGATTAATTCATGCAAACATCAAGATTGACGATACTCCTGGTTTCACTGTTCATATTCTGAATTTCAGTTACTGTGGTTGGTTGCATAGCAGTATGTGTTGACATGATCCGATCTTCTTAAATCTTGGATCCTAAGACTCAGGTAGGTTTCTCTGTGCAAAGACATCTTGTGTGCATTTTGACAGTTCTTAGCTAGAAAGAAAAGTGTCTTTTGTGTGATCAAAGATGGGGAAAGAGTCAGAATCCTGTGCCTGATATCTCTAGACTACTTTCAAAGAGTATCTTTTTTCTCTTGCTCATGCTCCTTCTACTGTACTAAACCGCTGTTGTACTCATAACTTGCTGTTTGTTTGAATTTTTCTTTTTTGAGTCGTTCTAGAAAACCAGAGGGACTTCTGGTGGCTCAGATAGTAAAGAATCTGCCTGCAATGCAAGAGACCTAGGTTTGATTCCTGGGTTGGGAAGATCCCCTGAAGAAGGAAATGGCTACTCACTAACATATTCTTGCCTGGAGAATTCTATGGACAAAGAAACTCGGCAGGCAATAGGCCATGGGGTTACAAGAGCTGGACACAGCTTAGTGACTAAACCACCACCAACAACAAATTAGAAAACTTCAGGATGGTGATCAGGCCCCTGAAATGTAACCATTCCATGTGGGATTCCCTAATTCACACAATCTGCTTTGCCATTTCTATTCCCTACCAATAGGATATTTCATATTTGTCTAGATTTCACCTATGTAAAAATCTTGCTGAGTATCTTAATTGAAGAGGCTCTCTTCAATTACCTTCTTTTTTGTACTTCTACATTCCCAGCTGAGGAACTTATCAAGACATATGTGAAGCAAGACTCAACTACTGTGAACTAGAGGATAGTATAAACAGTGGTGAGATCGCCTTTCTGAATAAAGAAAACAGTTCCAGAGAGGTCACAGGCAGGAGGCTGTGGACATGGCGGTTGAGGAGGAAACCAATTGAAAGAAGCCAAAGTGCCTAGGTTCCTAGTGGCTGTTTCCATTCTTTCAGTTCTTTGGCAATGATTGATTTGAGACGTTTAATCAGGAAACACAGTCACTGATGCTCACTGTCATTTATCTGATAACTTCTCCAACCTAAAGAGTTATTAATTCCTTGCTCAGCCTTTGTCTCTGATCCTACACACTTCATTCCTTCTGTTTTTCCTCCTAGGAAAAATTTTATATCATTAATCAGCTTTTGGACATCTCTGAGATGTTTTGAAATTTTATGTACTATGCTTTAGGTGTGAAGTTCCATTGGCAACATAATTTTTAGCTCTTGCTATGGATCTGTCTACTGGAAAATCAGCTTCCATTTCTGTATGTGTTTCTTTTGCCTAAAGGCCAGTTCCATGTGCCCTAACTAGTAACATATCTACAGTTGAGAGAATAGATACATTTCCCCAAGTATTTAGATTCCTGGGAGTTTCCTGAAATGAGATAATGGGGGTGGGTGACTGAACCATGGTAGTTTTGCTTTTTAGACGCTCGGAGTTTAAATCTATGAATCAGATTGCAGTAATGGGCAAGAGCATATACATATACACAAATGCTTACTTTGACTAATAATCATTCTTAAATAAATTTAATATTTCTTCAGGAGAAGAGCATTAAAAAAAAGCATATGCATGAAAAAGACTATCTTCAAGCATATGGGTTCATTTGGAACTATTTTAATTTATTCCAACATTTTCAGATGTCTTATCATTCTTGATCCAAGAAAACTTAAACTGTCTACAATTTATTCCTCTGGTTGATACTACCAGACCTATTGTCCAATATTTTCTCTTCTCCCTTCATCTTAAAAGTCAAGCTGAGTATTTGAATAGGCAGGAAACAGCAGAGCATGTGTTTAGTACTTTGTTATCTGTTCTTCAACAACAATGGCAGGACTTTTACTAAATTTAGTGAGAATTCTAGTTCAATGCAGATCACTGTTAAAATCTTTTCTGCAATGTCCTTTCTATTCTGAAAGGAAAATGTCAATATTTTTCATTACATAATTCTTCAACCTATACAACCTTTGACCTAACGCATATAATTAGATAACATTGAAACACAAATTTGTATTTGTCACACAATAATAAAGTTGACCCATCTGGCTCCTGAAGTATTGTGTGCCTTCAGGATAATCACTGCTTGATCTGTCATTCACTGAGAGTTATGAAGAATCCAGCACATAACAGGAGCAAGGCCAATCTTTTTTTTTTTTTTTTTTTTTGTAGAATGTTAAGCAATTATATTCCTATTGTTAACAGTAAAATGTTTTCAAAATTGCCCTACAGAGTAGCATAGTATATCTAACTCATTGGGTACCGAAATGCTCTTTTTGCCAAAATTGCAGTGTCAAACACACTATTATTATTAATATAAAGAGCTTTTATTGTTTCAAATTTGTTTTTAAAATAATATAAGTACAGTTTTTCTCCTTCTTCCCCAATTTTTCTTCTTCCTCACCCTTGAAACTCCAGGAAACAAGTGGATACCTAGCACTGAAAGTTTGAAAAGCAGAATGAGCCAAGATAAAGTAGATGTGGGTCTGGGGAGGGGAATGCACAGAAATTCAACACATGATCGCTCCTAGCAGTCATGCACATGATACAATGTGCAAGACAGAAGAGAGAAAAGGGCTAAGCAGAAGAGTGAAAAGAAAACATAGTAAGGCTCTACTAGAGAAAGTATACCAGACAACAGGTTCATTTAGGGAGGCAGTATAGCCATGATCCATTTCCCAAGTTGTTTGGCTCAGTGGTAAAGTATCAACCTGCTAATGCAGAAGATTCAATCACTGGGTTAGGAAGATCCCCTGGAGAAGGAAATGGCAAATCCTCTCTATATTCTTGCCTGGAAAATGCCATGGACAGAAAAGCCTGGTGACCTATAGTCCACAGGGTTGCAAAGAGTTGGACATGACTGAACAACGGCAATAATAACTAGGATCTAGGTGGACCTTGATTGGAATCCTAGCCTCATGATTTCCTAATTATGGGACTTTGGTTAAATAACTGAACACTTCTACATTTTAGTTACTTAAACTGCAAAGGAAGAACTATGATGGTTTATATTTCATAAGTGCTGTCTTGACACAGTTTTAAGATCATGGCTAAAAACGCTCATCCCATTGAAGGATGTTTGCCAAGCCTACACTCTAACCACTTCCTTTTTGGGCTCTAACACTCTGGGTTATAGCTCACACAGCCAACTACCAGAGGCCCCAGATCCTAAATATCCAGGAGAGCCTCTTCTTCCTTAGTCTGCAGAATTATTCAGAATAATCTGTAAGAAGCCCAGGAAACCTAGCTAGCTACACCTGGTTTGCCTTATATAAGCTGCCTGCTACAGTTTGCTGTTATCGTTTCTCCTGTTGCAATCTCTAATGATGCCCTGTGTTGACAGTCTTCTGGAAGTAATAATGCTTTTTGCCGTTCATCTATCTAGAGGTCATTTATTATGTCCCACCACCACCAGTCAATCCTAAAGGAAATCAGTCCTGAATATTCATTGGAAGGACTGATGCTGAAGCTGAAGTTCCAATACTTTGGCCACTTGATGTGAAGAACTGACTCATTGGAAAAGACCCTAATGCTGGGAAAGATTGAAGGTGGGAGGAGAAGGGGACAACAGAGGTTGAGATGGTTGGATGGCATTACTGACCCAAAAGACATGAGTTTGAGTAAGCTCCAGGAGTTGGTGATGAACAGGGAAGCCTAGCATTCTGCAGTTCATGGGGTGGCAGACTCAGACACGACTGAGTGACTGAACTGAACCATCATCAGTCAGTCAGTCAGTTAAGTCACTCAGTCATCATCAGAACGCAGCAAATTTTAAAATACAGTTCTTGAGACTTCCCTGGTGGTCCAGTAGTTAAGAATCCACTTTGGAATGCAGAGGACGAGGGTTCAATCCCTGGTTGGGGAACTAAGATCCCACATCCAAGGAGCAACTAAGCCTGCGAGCTCCTAGTACTAAGCTTGTGCACTCCAGAGCCTGCATACCACAACTACAGAGCCCACATGACTGCAATTACTGAGCTCACATGCCTTAAGAAGAGTGTCCATGCACCACAATGGACAATCCCTCATGATACAACTAAGACCCAACACAGCCAAATAAAATAAATATTTTCAAAATAGTGCCTTTAAATTATAATTAATAAAATGATAATTCAAATGATTTGCTTAGCACACTACCTAGTACATAATTGTTTTTCTCCCCTTTCTTCCACAATTTTTTTGCACTAATGTGGAATTGTTCTTTAGGCTACAAGATAGGAGACCTCCATGTTACCATAAAAAGCAGATTCAGAAAAAATCTTGGATTTTAAATTTCCTCTTTATTCCACTTTTAAATCTATAAAACATTTCTGACCTGGAAAGGAAGACTTGAGATGAAGAAAAAAATAATAGATTCTGGCTAATGTTCATCAATAGAATCTGATTCTATTCATAGAAATACGATTTTGTTTTGTACCTTCCCTTAGGTCAATTTTGGAAATACAAATGATTACACCCTTTTTCAGGAAGCATGAGAAAGGGGTCTCACAGAATTTCACTTGTCCTTCGTTTAGAAATAAACCAATATGCGTCAGCAGATGTGTCAGTTTGGGGAGACTCAGATAGCAGAACCAACTTTTCAGAGCTTCCAAGTCGTGTGTGTGTGCACATGTGAGCTCAGTTGTGTCTGACTCTTTGCAATCCCATGGACTATAGCCCACCACACTCCTCTGTCCTTGGAATTTTCCAGGCAAGAATGCTGGAGTGGGTATCTATTTCTTTGTTCAGGGGATCTTCCCACCCCAGGAATTCGGGTCTCTGTGTCTCCTGCATTGAAAAGCAGATTCTTTACCACTGAGCCACTTTAGAAGCCAAATAGTGCAAACGGCACTATTTCCTCTAAAAAGGTCCAGAGATTTGTAATGGAATCTAAGCACTGTGGTCACATTAAAGGCATATGACTGTGGACTGCACTGGACCAAATGGCCAGATACCAGATGGGAATGTAGATATCACGGTGGAAGACAGATTAAAAGAATGATCATTACCAACAACAGAGCTATAGTGTATATTCTAACAGGTGCTATTATGAGATATTGGTCAAGGGCTAGACAATTCCCTCCATTGTCATAAAGCTACATCAATCATGCAGCAGAAAAATTTACGTTCACTCAATCTCTTTGTATCCCCACAGCTCTCTTGAACTTGGGTAGGACCAAGTGACTAGTTTTAAGCAATGGACTGAGATATGTCACCACTAAGTTGTGGCAGGATAAAATTCTTTGACTATCCAGCAGTCTTTTTTCTATTACAGAGATCGTGGAGGTCACATGCAGAGATAGATGATCTGCAAAATAAAGCCTGGCTGGCCTTCTAAGGCATCATTTAGAAGCAAGCCATCAGGGGAATTCCCTGGCTATCCAGTAGTTAGGACTCTGAGCTCTCACTGACAAGGGCACAGGTTCAGTCTCTGCTTGGGAAAATAAAATACCACAAGCCAAAAAAGAAAAGAAAAAAAGAAATCTGTCAGACACACAGCAGAAATAAGCCTTTATGTGGTAAGTCAGTGATATTTCAGTGTTGTTTATCATGGTTACAGAATCTTGAAAATTATTACTAATATACGTCTGGCAATTTAGATGTCACATATGAGACCAAGTAATGGGGAAGAATCTTAAACTGGTCAACTATCTTTCAGATTAATTTTGAAAAAATTTAAGTGGTGAGTTTATTTTTTCTCCCTCTAAATAAACTGGAGATTTGGGAAGGGGATTAAGTTTTAAAATAGAAAAAAAAAATGTGTTTATCACACATCTGAGTTTAAATATTTGAAGAAAAATAATGCTTGCTACTTCATTATAAATATTATAAGAGAAATATAGTTTAGTATGCAGGATAAGTTATTCTGATGTCAAGTGGATTTATGTCCTAGGAATGGCCACTTTTTCTGCAGCCTGGAAAAGCTTTTTAACCTTATTAAAATTTTACTGTCCTCATTTATGAAAAAAGGAAAATAATAATAACTTGTAAGAGTGTAGTGAACATTAAATGAGACAATGAGTACAACGTTCTTAACAGAGGGCCAGGTATATGGGAAGCCTTCAATCAAAGTCTATTACTATTTTAATGTTGTATGGGCTTGAAGTCCATATAAATATAATGCCTTTACACAGTAAAGGCAAGATGATTGAGTAAATCCAAATAATACATGTAAGAAGATGATATAAGATATTTAAGGTAACTAGGATGAGATATTAAGGTTTTATTCTTAGGATATCTTATGATATGTATGTGCCTCTTGCCCTAGGGATCCATGGGAAACTAATAGAATATGTCCTTAAAGCTTGGAATCTTGGCTTTCCTTTGTTTCTAAAAGAGACAGAAAGATTGGACACATCATTTTGTAGAACACACAATACTTATCTTCAAAATACAAAAATAGAAACAGGTTTGCAAGATGCGTATCTTTCTTTTAAGAATCTATGGGTAACTTGCAATAACAGGTATTTCAATATTCACTTTCCCACGTGTACCATTTGGTTTAGTCTCCTGATTGCTATCTTGTGCTGAATCGTTCTGTTTATAGCTTTAAAATTGCTATCTGGGTGACAGTCTTCTGTTTCTAATCTTAAAATGGTCATCTAGTGGCTTTGCTCCCTATAGTTCATCGTACAGCCTGATAATACTGTGGAGGGAAATACAATTAGCTAACTATGCACCTGCTCAGTTTACAGTTTTATGAGTGTAACTTGTTCTGTGATATACATCTTGGGGCTTGTGATGAAATTGCTTGAAAACAGAAATTCTGTATGAAACTTTGCAATATATAAATATACCATAAAATATTTTGTTTAATATGTTTTCTCCATATTCCTTTTCTATATGTATACAAACATATATGTATATATATAGAGAGAGAAAGAGAGAGATCAATAAATACATAAATATAGGTAGATATCTACCTGCTAGGCTTATAAAGCTAAACAATTGTAAATTCAGGAGTCTCAGAGCATAAAGCAGTAGAAAATAGCTAGAGCCTGAATTTTGACATTTATTTTAGCTTCTAACCTTTTACTCCTTAAATACCTCACAGCTTCTTCATAGTATTCTTCCTCTTACCATCATCTTTTTAATCTGTTTCTTTTTTGAAAATTTATTCGGCAGTGTCAAATAAACGTCTTGTTTGTGGCATGTGGGACGTGGTTCCCTGACCAGGGATCATACCTTGGCCCCCTGCACTGGGGGTGCAGAGATCTAGCCCCTGGACCAGGAAGGAAGTCTCTTGAAGCTTTTTTTTTTTTCTCCTTCCAGCACTGTGTGGCTTGCAGGTTCTTAGTTCCCCAACCTAGTATCAAACCTGGGGCCTCAGCAGTGGAAGCACCAAAGCACCAAATCCTAACCCCTGGACCACCAGGGAATTCCCTAATTGAAGTTTTGCCATTGGTTCAGGATCAGATTGTATGCTGTATTTCAGAAGTTGTTTCCAGTGGCTATTTAGTAAACCCTAGAAAATTTATTATCTTACTTATGAATTGGGTGTTTGATGTGAAGTTTCTCTTTAAACATTACTATGTGTAATAACATTGCTAGAGCTAGGAATAGTTATATGTCATATTCTCTGATATATGAGGGGGCAATAGTGGTGCTTTTATTGAGCAGATTTATAAGACCCTGAAAAAGGGGACTCTACTAGTAGGCTCCCCACATGGTCATTTTAAAAAATCTTTTTACTTGTGATTATGTTGCATTTATCTTTCTTGAGTGAAAGGAACCCGTTTCTTCATCATAGATGACTTGCTCCAGGGTAGTTTGAGTGAAGTTTTCAGGGCAGTCATCAAAGGACTAATGAAGACCTCTGGGGTCCTTGAATTGAGTCAATTTGTCAGCATAAATTATTCTCCAATCAAAATGAGATTTCTCTGCAATAGCAGGAGAAAGGGAAGTGTTTAACTAAGTGGAGGAAATAAAGACACTTCAACCAGAAGATGCAGCTTTGAGGGTGAGGACTACCACTTAGAGATGGTCACTTGACTCTAGATTTGTTATTTTAGTCTTATTTTCTTATCTAGATAACTGTTATTTTAGTAATATCTCAAAATGGTATGGTGAGCCAAAAACCTACCTATGCAGAATAATGCATGGTCAAGCACTGTACAATTGGTAGGTATTACAACTACTGTGAATGAACTCACATGATGCCACTAAAGTGTCAATTCTACTTTTTAAGGTATTAAAGCAATAATAAATGCAAGTTGTTTCTCCCTCTTCCTCAGGCTATCATTGGGTAAAAACTGATGTATCTTACCGTGAACACAGTGAAATGACAATGATCTCAAAAGAACAGGTCAAAATATTAAAGGGAGAGAATGTGTTCATGTCCATGCAAATAGCAGAGGTCTAATCAACAGGATATTTAAAGATCTATAACTGAGCAAGTTTAAGAGAACTTATTTCAATATATTGAAAATATATATTTTTTGTTCACCTTTTCAGTTGACATCATTTGTATTCAAATGACCAAAATAGTTTGAAAGAGTAATTGTGTTGAATGAGAAATTATTGGAATATAAAGGATTAAGAAACAATCATTAAAATAGAGAAGTTAGAATAAAAAAAAAGGTGTTGGGAGAGGATCTTATTCACATCATTAATGTCTCTGAAATCATTCTCCCATCTTTCCATGGGCTTGTCCCAAATCATCTCAGTTGATTGACTGTTTATAGTCCCTTTTTCTCTCCCTAACTTTAAGCATGGTACTAGCACTTGGTATTCAACAAAAGATTTTCTGGCACCATTTTTATAAACTAAAATGAGGGCAGAAAGAAAAAAAATCATAAAAATATTAATGTTATTTGGATACAACTTACCAAATATTTCATAATTTTTTTAATTCCCAAAGCAAAAACCAACCACGGTGAATTAAGTCTGCACAGATGAATGAGTCTGCACACGTCAATAGGCTTTTGTGCTAGATGGTAAAAACATATGGAATGTGTTACATTCCAAACAACCAAAGGGTTCTGAAGAATAATTAATAAGATTCATAAATATGGACAAAAATAAGCTTATTTTCACATCTTCCGATAATTAAATCTAGAACAAATCTTCTTCTTCTTCAATTAGCTTTTCTTATAACATATTTCTGACACAGAAGAGAATATTTGTTTCATATTTTATTGAATTTCATTTATATTAAATTAAAAATATATTTCTGACAGATTCATGTAACAAAAAGGCAGAACAGTTTTCAAATTGTTCAGCTGGGATGATCAGTATGGAATGAGGCAAAGCAGGTCGCATTCTATAATTGCCTGTACAGGTACAATTCTTTCCCAAGAGCCAAGAGAGGATCCTTGAGAACTAACAGAAAAGCCTAATTACAGAAATTTAAAATACTGTTTGTCCCTCATTCTCAAATAACAACAGAAAAGGAGAAGGGGAGGAGGGTGGGGTGAAGGGTTGGAGGGGAGGAAAGAACAAGGGAAATTATACTAAAAATATACCTAACATTAAAAAAGTTAGTATGTGTTAAGTGCATAATCCTTCATAGATGAAATAGAAAAAAAAAATCAAAATAACATTACACCACACACAATTGGCATATCCTATTGTGTAAGCGAGTGCAGAGGTTGAACACGTCACCATAGTGCTGAACACAGAATCACAAGTAATGTCAGAATGATAACTTCCAACCCAAAAGAAACAATCACAAGCCAATTACTTATATACAAATCAACCCTAAAGACAATTATGTTCCAAATAAAGATGTCCACAGAGGAAAATCAAAGCAACAGTATCCCTATTTACAAATGCAACTAGCCATGTCTTTAACAAGCTATAAAAATACTATTCACATTTTCAAACATACAGTAGTATTTTTTGTTTGTTTATTTCAAAAAGGCAGCTAACTTTGAACACTGGGATTTAAATGAAACATCAATGGCTTACCAGCTAGGTATTCTTGCACCCCTGTCCTTTGAAGATACTTCAGAAGAGAGAGGGCTTGTTTTCTGTTTACAAGTTAAGAACATAAGGAAATGAATACAAATGTATATAATACCTTAAGCCTCTGCCTTTTTGGTAAAGTGTCTCCCTTTATCACCTGAACTGATCTTAGTCAACTACTTTGATGCATGTATGAGATAAATGCTTGAGAGAGGATTTCATGTAACTTATTATTATTTATTTATTTTTGTGCTCTGAATTATCTAGCAGATCAATTTCATTTTCATTTGACCTTACTGTAATGGTGCTCAAGAAAGATGAACAAGTAGTCAGGTCGTGTGAAAATGCAGTTTTGACCTGCAGGAACTCAAGTTCCTGGTGCTCACAACAAGAGATGTAGGCACACCAGCCAGTGAGATGTGCATTCAAAGTTAGCTGCCCTCGCACAGCTGCTCAGTTTAATAATCGACCCATTTAACAGCAGTACCAATTTATGCTACATATTCCAAAGTACCTTACTTTAAAAGAACAGCTTACATATCTACACTTAGAAAATAACTTCCGCAGTTGATTACTGAAGTAATCCCAAAGGATTCTTGGAGTGCTATGGTGTAACCCCCTCGCTCCCCCCACCCAGCCCCTGAGAGATCCAGAAATATACAGGAAAATGACTCTCACATTAGGGAAAATGTACAACCCCCATCCACCCCCCTAATTAACTGAAAAATCTGGAAATGATACTGAAGAATCAGGTGATGTCATTACTTAGGAGGTATGATTTGCTTTCCTTCAAAACAGCTACAGGCCTGGGGAAAAAACAGCTACACATCAGGGATAAAAATAGCAGTAAAGGCAAAGTGGTTTGAACAAGTTAGGCTATTGCCTACAGGTATGAAATTTTGTTTTCTTGTATTTGTATATTTGAGCAAATATAACCACGTGTCGTGGTGATACATGTAAAATTCTTAGAGCATTGAAAGAAAAACATCCTGAAAGAGCAAAAGTAGAGGAAAAAATGGCGATTTATTAGACAGCGTGGATTTTCATTTCCGTGAAACTGCATTCATTATATATTTGTCAGATGGATGAACGATCCAGTAAAGAGTTACAGGTGGTTCTCGGAGCTGAACAGCCTTTACCATTGTAAGACTCTTTGTTATGAGAAAAACAAACAAACAAACATACAGCAGCTGTAAAATATTTGCAATCAGGAGCAAAGTAAGATAAATAAAGTCAATAAGTTAATTTGCTGGCACAATAGCTTATTAGAATGTAAAGTTTTTATGAAATGATTAAGTCTAAAACCTACCAAGTGTATGTGCACATATGTGTTTCAAGATTCATCACAGGCTGACTCGTCTCAAATTCTGACAAAGGACAAAGTAAGAGACTCAATCTTCATGGAAAAGCATAATTTTAATTTCATAAAGCATACTCTGTGCAGTCATTTATTTAAGAAATAATTTAAACAATGTCCAGATTGTTAGTACTTTTTATGGAAAAGTCAGACGTTTGTGGGCAGAGGCTAAATCAGTATTTCACAAAGCAACATGTGGGACCTCACAGTTCTACTATGGCTTGAGATAGGCACAGCATCACGAGGGCCACTTTGAACTGAGGTGGCAGTAAGTGAGGAAAACAGAGTAATCATGCCAAGAGGAAAAGAAGTAAGGCCAGGATTTTCCTATAATGTCCAGAGAAAAATGAATTTTTCTGTGATTCCTAACAAGATAATCACTTACTTGTAGAGCTGACTATCAAAGAGTATTTTCCAGAGCAAGCATGTGAATACCTCCATGAAATTAGGGCTTAGAGTCTTTTCAGCTCATAACTAGAGAAGCATTTCTGGGCCCTAAAGATCACCTGACTCTGAAGCGGTGAGGCAGGGGTCTGCAAAAGTGACAAGTCTTATATTTTTGCAACTATAAAATCAGGGGACTTGAATCAAGGGTTTAAATTTTTAGTCTTTTATTTTTTACAGAGACTTCTTTTTTAATGAAAAGAACAAAGCAGCCCATAGTGTGAAAAATCGTTTCCATATAAAAACACAAGGGCTCCTCACCCAACATGTTGCCCACAACAGCTTCATGTTTGCAATTGTGGAAAGAACAACTCTTGCAAAGTTTCTCTGGGATTAGAAAAGATTGTATTACTTCTACCCAGAGGTATAAACAACAGCAAGGTCTCCATTGATGCTGTTACTTTAAAATGATGTCCAGTCTATATCTCTGTAATATTATTCCTTCTTAAGCAAATGGCAGGAGATATGAGTCTGCCTTTAGGTGTCTGCATGGGTACAAGACTGTCCTTTAAAGGCCATATATACTGAGAGGCCAAGCAGAATTCTCTGCCTTCAGCATAAAGAGCAGATTTACTTTTCTGGCTTTTCAGCAACTAGAAGCTTATCCACCTGAAATTCTCATCAGTCCTATTAAAAATTATCTGGTTATTAACTAGAGTCCAAAATAATGGAAATACAGCAGCTTGTTTTAGTATTTATTTCTCAGAATACTGTTAATAAATTCCTTGGGTTCATTTTGGAAATGGACAGTATCATGGAAAAAAGAAAGGATATGTCACAAAATTAAATGCATTTTGTTTGTTTGCTATATGGTGCTACTCATTCTTTTGTCTCTGCATAAGGTAATAGAACATTTTCATTTCCTTCACTTCATTTTGAAACTTCTTACTTAAAGTCATTTGTATCATATTTGCCTGTTAAACTCTACACGGTGGTGTTTTGCAAAACATATCTGAAAATTTTCTCTTTACATGGAAACCATTTTACAAGCAGTCAAGGAATAAGAGAATGGGAAAAGAATTGTAATGCTTTAAAGCAAGTTTTCATTAGTGAAACTGACTTTTTATATGCCTACTTTCAGCTAAACCTAACAAATAATAAATTTAAGTGACAAACATTTTTTTACTACACAAAATCCATCCTACGTCTTCATAGCCTGCATTTTATTTTGCTACATTATTTTTGTGATTAGTTTCCTAGTTTGATTTATTTCATGGTATTAAAATCATTTAACATCTGTTAACCTAACTAAATCTACATCTTACAGCATTTTCATGGTTCTGCCCAGATATATACAAGCTTTCATGGTCACCTTTTCTATTACCTTATGAACTACATATACTAGTTAACTAATCAACATTTATAGATGGATGAATAATTCAAGTTTTGAAATAAAGTTTAGATAGCTCTAGAAAAACATGTATTTACATCCTTCCCTGTCAGGCTTAACCAATTTCCTTTTTTTTTTTTTTTTAATTTTTGACACTTCAAAAAGCATGTTGATAACACTTCCAACTTCATCTACAAGCAGAACCTCACAGTCCTGCTGGTTTGTCCTAGGCATTGGAAATACACATGATCTTCATGCCAAGTCCTGATTTACAAGGTATATCATATACATTACATTATACACTTAAAATAACACTATTTCTCTTCTCCAACTACAAATATTCATTCTTCCTGACCTACTAAGAAAACAAACTCAAATTTTTACTTTATACATTTTAATCTTATTTGAGTTTTGCATTGATTTTTTATTCCATGTCAAGAATATTACCCAAGAAAGAACTCTGCTCCTCAACTGTGACACTAGTAATTTGGAAAATCAACTGTTATTCAGTTGATTAACAACTTTGTGGTTCAGGTTGCTTTGTGGTTTTGGGTCTACCTTGGTTTAGAAGACATCTTTTCTTACCTATCTAAGAACTACTGCCCTGAACAACCAATTAGTTATATAGTTTTCCTTACTTGGAAATAAGATTCCCCAAGATAGGTCTAAGCTACAAGATTTGATGATTTAAAAAAAATACAGTCTGTGTAATTTGACTATTTTCTTCAACTTTATTTAATTGGTTCTGCATATTTGCATTAATACAACTAGCCTGCAATACTCTGTAATCCCAATGCACTTTGAAGGCTTTAATTGGCATTTTAAAATTTCACTCTATTGAGTCGAGTAAGTTATTCTTTGGAACAAATAAACTTTTTTTTTTCTCCCTCTCATACACTTTGAAATATGTTTTCCTGGGGGAAACAAAAACAACACAAAAGAGAAACTAAAACAATTGAAATCAAGTATGTACTAGAGAAATCATTCAAAAGGAACAATTAGATTCTTGTGAGGCATTTTAGGTCATTTTGGATTATACGTGCATCTATCTCCAGTTATTAGTACCTGTTATGTAAAAGTGTTATGTTCCCAGGATGAAGGAGATACTACCTTTACTGAATATATTTCTATTACTTTAACAGTAAAATAATTTTCTTTCCTTCTCTAAGTGATTCTGCTTGTCATTTCCCCCAAAAAACCATCTGAATATCGTAAATCAGGAGAAAAAGTCAAGCTCTAGTATCCAACAAGGATACTGTCAGTAATAAGTTGGTACAGATTTGTCTAGAAAAAGAGGTTTCTATCTAAACTTCTATAAGTGATGATGTGAGGACTGCTTTTCCTGGAGATTCCTCTGACTGGGTGGAAGAACTCTGAGCTTTTAGGCTGTGGCCCTGAATCATTCTGTCTTCACCCTTGGGAAACTCATGCTTGAAATTCACTGTAAGGGCTCTCATAAAACCCCTTCTTACTCGACCTCATTCTTTTAGCTTCCCTCACTTTTCGCAACTTCAGAAGAAAACAATTCCAATGTCTCCAATGTTCTTGGGCAAAAACCAACATCTACTGCTGATTTAATGGCTAAGTTAGAATCCGGAAATGACACTTAGCCAGTGATACAATACCCTTCTAGACCAGTTTGCGTTTGGATGATAACACTGAAACTATCCTATGCGTTACTTTCAGTAACTTGTAGGACGTTTCACTCATGTTCCAGATGAGTTCACAGAAGATCTTTTAACAAATAGCTGATTTTATACAATTGTTCAAAAAAGAGTCCATGCAACTGTATTCTTTGAATTATAAAAAAAAAATTAAATGTCATTCCAAATACATTTTAATTGTAAAATTTTAAAGTTAGGGATAGTATTGCATTTATCTGGGTGTTCCCCACATAACACAGTGCTTTTAGTAGACTATAAATAAATATGAATTGAAAAATAAGGGAGATGAATGGGTGGAGAGACTTACTTTTTCAAAATAGGCAGAAACCTAGATTTCTTGTCATTTTTTTCCCGACTATTTCCCATGGAGATTTTCAGTCTGTTTTCAATTAGGTGATTCATTCTGGAGAAGGAAATGGCAACCCACTCCAGTATTCTTGCTTGGAGAACCCAATGGATGGGGGAGCCTGGCGGGATACAGTCCATGGGGTCTCAAGAGTTGGACATGACTTAGCGACTAAACCACCACCACCAGGTGATACATTCAAATTCCCAATATTTTATCACTGGAAAGAAATATATTTTACAAAATTCCAAATAAATTGGGGCAGATTTTCCTAGAAGGGGCAGATTTATATCCAATTTTTCTAATTGCTGACCTGAGGCCTCCATTTTTCTGAAAACTCAACCCTATCCTTTGTTTCTATTGCTCATCTTAACTCAATAGGTATTCTTCAAAATGATACACAATAAAGATGGCTCTAGAACTAGGATGCCGTTTGAAGAAAAAGAGTTATCATATAAGGTATCAGAAGGGTAGTATGTTGTATATTAAAATAATTACATGAGAAACTTTTTTCACATTTATTTACAACTCTTAACCCAAGGATCTATCTAAAGCAGTGAATGTTTATTTATTTCTTTTTGTTATACCAATTTAGGTGCAAAGTTACCTTCCACTTAATACGAATGAGTCTTATACTAAAAATTCCATGGAATTTAAGCCAATCCTTACTTGCATTCCTTCAAATGGAGTGTACAAACTGGACAACTTTCCTCATGTAGAAAATGTGATATTACATGTGGAGCATGTACTGACTCTTTCACCATAATCCCCTGATACTGTTCCAAAATCCTAACTTGCTTGGTTTGGCATTTCCACAGTCTTTCTTTATCTTAGCTCTTTAAAAAAATGTACTCAAACGTGTTATTGTGCTGGTTGCTTCCGTATTGCTTCATTCAAAATCCAAAATGAAGTTCAGAAAGAGAACAAATAAAACTGCAGCTCAAGTGCAAACTACATTTCTGAGTATCTATCAGGTAGACGTACTCAATCCAGTGTGTTTCTTCCAGTTCAAAGGATTCCCCATTGGACCACCCCTGAAAGTGTCAGTAGTTTTTATAAATCACGCAGAACGGTCTCTTAGTTTCCCTTCTATTCTTAACATTATTACTACCTATCAAGTACTGTCTTTCATAGAGGGGAAGAAAATGAAGAATATAAAGGAAGGGAGGGAGGAGAATCCATATTCAATACTGTAAGACACAAACGTTAGATTTAATGTTATGTTTGACCAATACCTTGGCCTCCCCTTCTAATTTTAAAGACTGTATATTTAAAATAGTGGCCATTTCACCATATTAAAATATCTTTTTACAATTCTTTCAATTTATAGCAACACCTAAGAAGGTTTGATGTAAAAACTTTGCAATTACAAATTAAAGCTGAAGATATAGGAGAAAGTAATATGAAGAGAAAGATCAAAGCAAAACAAAGTGATAAAACAAAAAAGCTCCCCAAACATAATTATTGGTTATAACTTGGATGAAGATTCAAAAATTATGAAGGCTGAGTTGGCCATTCTTGCTTGTCAAGACAGACACTGGTGGAGAGAGAGTTTGGATTTTCAATCTTAAGTTACTATCATACATTATAGAAAAGGTTATCCTTTTGTTCTACTGAAAACGTCCTTAGGATTACCAGGGATGCTGAAAATATACGGATCAGTTCCTGCAGATAGGAATAGATAGCTTGGATCTTTCAAGCATCTGCTTTGAAAGAAAGGAAGGAAGGAATAAAAAGAAAAAAATGGTGGGATGGGGGACGCTGAGAACTAGTTTGACGGCAGGCAGTCTTGCCTCCTATTTGCGTGTCCTTTTCTAGCTGTTCCAGTCTCCTGGCCAACCCATGCAGAGAAATGAAGAAACAGTGTGGTTCCTCCTCTCTTTCTCTTTCGTCCTTCCTTCTAATGTTCAAGTTAGATAAGCACAAAATTAGCATTGCATCTCTATAGCTTCCACTGGGAAGTGTCAAAACTACTGGCCTTAGGAGTAGAAGGAAGAAAACAAGAGAAAGAGAGGCGGCGGGAAATTAGAGTGGGTGTGTCTCTCCGCCTGAAAACCACTGCGGAGCTCACACCACAGTATTCCGGTGTCTGTAGGGCGGCGGAGGCAGCACAGTGCCTGGCTTCAGCGAGAACTCAGAGAGGTATTCGGGATTCTCTGCCACAATAGGCCGGATCCGTCCATTTTGTTTATAAAAATATTTTGTGCTGTACTCCTGCAGGTAGTCTGGGTGCTGAAGGGTGCTCCGAGGTGGCAAGCTGTGGTTCCAGTAGTCGGGGTTGTCGAATGCTTTCTTGGCCTTCTCTGGCACAGACAGTACGCTGTTCTTCAGGTACTCGGCGTTCCCCAAGGCGTTGGCAAAGGTGTTGAGGTACAGCGGCTCGTTTACATACTCATCCTCTGCCTTGGGTGCACCACTGGAAGCACTGTGATATTCGGGATTATCCAAAGCCTGAAGGTCTCCATTTTTCCTCCGAGAGACGAAAGGGTTCTCCTCCACAGGGTTCAGGTATTCTGATGGAATACAAAAGTATCAGTTAACATCTACTTTCTGGAAAATGTAATTCCGGCCATGGTTGTACAGGACGGTTAGTTTCCATTTCCAGAACAATAAAGCCACGGGTTTCATGAATTTTCCCCAAAACTATTTTGTTGATTACAGCTGTCATAGGAAAGAGGAGTAAGTGGGCAAGAAAATGTTAGTGACCAAACGAGGCACCAACAGGGCCAACGTCAGAGTTCCTGACCCCTAGACTGTTCTTCTCTTCTAATTATATTTGTCTCTCCTACATATTGGAGAAGGAAAATGGCAACCCACTCCAGCATCTTTGCCAGGAGAAGTCCCTGGACAGAGGAGCTTGTTGGGGTACAGTCCATGGGGTTGCAAATGGTCAGACATGACTGAGCCACTCACACTCCTACACATGGGACCGGTTGTTTAAGTGCTCCTGTTTTTTAGAAGTTGGTCATCTTTGTTCGAAAATAAAACAGCCTATCAGGATTAAATAGCCTTTAACTGTGGAGAAGTGAGAATTTTAAAAATAGTATTGGAAAATCAAGATTAACTCTATACCATAATAAATGAATGAAGCGAAAGAATAGTGTTTCTTAGTCTATGTATTTGTGGGAATGTCTGCATAAGTAATAAGGATTTGATTATAGACGTTCCCTCAGAAAGATAAACACACAGGGAAGAAAACATCTAAGGAAAAGACTCAACTAATGAAATCAGATAAATAGCTAACATGCTTTTAAATTGACTTGCTTGATAGTATACAAGCTTAGCAATAAATATAATTGTAACATATATTTCCAATAGCTAATCGTAATCATAAGAGAGCAAACTATAGTTTGAATCAAGTGAAATTGCTGTTTTGTAGGTTAAACTAGTCTTAAAGCAGCTATTTTGTATAATTCAATATAATAAATTTATCTAAAATAGGTATTGGCCTAGAAATTTTTTTTAAATGCTGCTAATTAATATTGCTTCCCTCAAGTTTAATTTTACCCCTCTGTTTATAGTGTAGACTACATATAGACATATCTACAGATATGTAGCATATCCTCTTTTTAAATATATGCACAAAAGTGACACTTTAGCTATTCCTATTTTGGTGTCAGGGTAGGAAAAGGGCCTGTTTGTTCAGATACTACCATTCTGAAACAAACTTCCTATCTCCCATACTAAACTTGACACATAGAGAGAAAAATCTTATCAATCCAGGGTTATTTTTCCCTGGGTATAGAGCCATTGGATATAGTTAACTATTTAGCATCATGTGCAAGTTAAGAGACAGTAATGAAAAATCCCATGGACAGAGGAGCCTGGTGGGCTACAGTCCATGGGGTCACAAAGAGTTGGACATGACTGAATACTGAGCAAAAAGTAATAATAATAATGAACATCCTACCATCAAATTCACAGATTACAGTTCAGTATTTTACAAGGCACTATCACTTCATCCTCACAACAATCCTGTGAAAAAGGCATGCAAGCTGTATTTTTCCAGCTTTGTAGATGGAAAATTGAGATTAAATGATGTATGAAAGATACAATTAGTGTTGAAGTAGAATTCAAATTCCCTAACTCATGTTGAAGGATCTTCTTGTTCTATGGCATGGCTTTCACTATTGCCCTTATAGGAAGGAGTAGGTTGAACTTTATACTTCATCACAAGTTTTAATTTGAATGGGTCTCAAAGCTACTGTCATTTTAAGAAAAATATATTAAAAAAAAAAAACTTTAAGGGAGTCAGAATTGGATTTTTCTTACCAGATTCCTGAAATTTCTCCATCAGTACTTTGGCCACCTCATGCGAAGGGGTGACTCATTGGAAAAGACTCTGATGCTGGGAGGGATTGGGGGCAGGAGGAGAAGGGGACGACAGAGGATGAGATGGCTGGATGGCATCACTGACTCGATGGACGTGAGTCTGAGTGAACTCCGGGAGTTGGTGATGGACAAGGGAGGCCTGGCGTGCTGTGATTCATGGGGTCGCAAAGAGTCGGACACGACTGAGCGACTGAACTGAACTGATACCAAAATTATCTGCTCTCTGAGAACTGGGCTAGAATAGAATAACCTTCTACAGAAACATGGGTTTCTTAGTACACAGAGAGAAAATCTGGGGATGGTCTACCTACTGTGAGTCTACACAGACTGAATTGCTTTTCTCTTGGAAGGTTCAAGGTAACTTTTCTGAATGCAATCTGCTTCTCTATTGTCCTAATGCAAATTTGTATAGCCATGTGGTTCTGTAGACAGGAATAGTTTTATGGTTGAGTTGAGAATCTTCCCGGGGAACATTCCACTTTCTGAAGGATCTGCCAAATCTTCCCAAAACCTACATTTGTGTCACTACTAGGCTTCTCAAACATCCAATTCTTCATTACAGTAATACTTTCATACATATGGAAGTGGATATATTTTAATAGGTTATTGATTATATGTACTTAGTGATACCTTAACTGCATATTACAAAAGTGAATATAACTACATATTAAGGGAGATAAAGGACCCTCATACAGAGTCTTAAAATATAATTTACTGTGACACTAAGACTCTGGGACACAGTCATCAGTTTTTAATAACAGTCATCCATCTTCTCTTTTTTTCTGATGCTGTTAACATAGAAGGAAAGAGGTTTTTTTCAAAATTGAAATTTATTTGGATATTTAACATTCCTACTACTAACTTTGTAAAGTTATTGCTGTGCTTCCTAAAACCATAAACTATGAATATTTTCAAGATGTAATGGTATACATATAAGTATATGGAGGGCCAGAACTTTAATTTTTGGAATGTACCCTATCAGAAGTCATAATTTCCTATTATAAGCTGGGTCATTTAAATGACACCATTTTAATGCATCAATCAAATCTTTTATTGATGCCATCAAAAGCTTTGGACACTTTTACCAATAATACCAGTTTTTATGACCACCAGTGGAGCAAGGGTTTTGAAATCTTGTGATATGTTGCCTCATTTAAATATTCTAATAATGTTATGTTTATATCAGTGTTTCTCAAGCTTAATTGTACATAAAAGTCTCCTGGGGATCGTGTTCAAATGCAGATTCCTAATCAAGTGGGGTCTGAGATTCCAGTTTCTAAAAAAGCCCCTAGATGACATGGATGCTGTTAATTCAGATAGCCTACTAGGAGTAGCAGTGTCTAGGCCTTTTGTGGGTCACAAATGTTACACAGGCAAATGGTTTGGCAATTTCCCTTCTAGACTTTGCTTATGTTGATGAAAGTAAGTGTCAAATGGCAATCATTTCTGAGCATTCTGCTTGTACCTTGTTTGGGTTTGTCTCGCATAGGAGTCATATAACCTTCTTCATCCAGCTCTCCTCGTGGGCTCCGTTCTGGGGCAAACACTGTGGGGTCAGCGCTGTATCTCTGGGTGCTACTGTCCTCTTGGACATGGGGTGCCATGGACTTGCGTAAGGTGCCATTACAGCAGGAGTCATCAAAAATCTCTGCGGTAGCCCCCTGAGCAATGGGGGCTTCTGGGATTGTGCTGGTGGTGGCCCTGTAGGGCATGGGCACTCCTTGTTCTGCAGCGAAGCCCCCGTCTCGGTAGACAAACTGGTTCTGTCAATAGTAGAAACACATTTGGAGACCAAAGTTATTGGGAGGAATAGCAATCAAAAACATCGATGTTAATAACCAAAAGAATACAGAAGTTTGTCTTTCAGAGCAAAGTCAGAGTTTACTGTTTTTTTTTTCCCCCAATAGTTAATGAGTCTGTTATAGACTAGAAACACCTAAAATTCCAATTTTGCCCTATAAAGTAAATCAATTGTGGGAAAACAACTTGGAAATATGTGTTTAAGTTTTACCAACCACCTAACACATTGTCTAATAAAAAGTATTTCATATTCTTTCCCACAACTGCCTATTTTTAATGTAAAAATTCAAAGTGAATTTTCAAGACAAATGGCAATGTCATTAACTATAGGCAGTTGCCATTATGAACAGAAGCACAGTGATGAAATTTGAATAGTAATAGTTCCTTATGCCTTCTAGGCTGTTGTTACTATAATTTTAAGTCCATAGTACATAACTGGAAAATCATCACCAAAATTCTGACTTTTTAGTGCAAGACCTATAATCATGGAAATAAAGATAACCTCCTCACCCAGAAGCATATTGTATGAGCCCAGGTAAAGTTTTCAGATGAAAATCAAAAGCTACTGTAGATGAATGATATCTCAGCTCTGGATTATCTACTGAGATAAAACATATCTACATAGGCAGCTACACAAGCTACAGTAAATTCTTAACTCACTGTTGGCAAAGGCAAAATGAGGAAATTATGGTGAGACAAGACAGAGGAAACATGATAGGCAAAGACCAAAATCCTAAAAGATGAAGGTTGATTGTGAAATACTTACTCCTGACATAGGGGTGTAGGCAGGAGGAGGGCTGTGTCCAATTTCACTCTAATAGGAAAGAAAAATGGGATGATGGATATAATAAGAGGTGATATGAATGGAAAATAAAAGAAAAGAAAAAGAAAAGCCACATGAGTCGTATGAACCAATAGGGAACACATGCACAACAGTGATGTTTGCTAAACAGTAAAATTTTATGTACTCTGATCTCAAAGAAAGTTTACTTATATATTTTGATAATACTATGTATAATTTAATCCTTGTAAAGGAAAATTAAAAGAAAAATTTTAAATGCATTAAAAAACTATGTTGACAATAAATATTCTTCTGATGAACACTGAAAGGGAAAAGTAGTAAATAATAAACTAGAGTTATAAACAAGGAATGCTTTCCTTTGTTATACTTTAGGTGACTGGAATGATCACATATCACCCCCATTAACTTTTCTCCTATAAGAAGCTTATCTAAAAAGAGATAGAAGTAGATTTCAATTTTCTTATTACATTTATTCTTTACCATTTCAGCTAAGGGGCAGCTTCTCAACCTTTTCTTATAGAAAGGGTAAATAATATTTTCTCATTAGTCTATTTTTAAGTGAACAAACAGCAGAAAATCTTGAAAAACTGGTTTCTTTCCTGGAAACATGCTTTATATACATTACTTTTATGTATTTAGAATCAGTTGAAATTAGATTGCAATTAGAAAAAAACCAAAAAGACATATTCTTATGGCTTACAACTCTAACCTATGGATTAAATAAAAGTCAATATAAAAATATGATAAAATATTAAGGATAACTTTCTTTAGGCTAAGTACAGGAGATACATGAATGCTTATATATATATATATATGATGCTGAGTCACTTCAGTGACTAATGAATGAATGCTTATATATATATATATATATATATATATATATACATATATGCTGCTGAGTTACTTCAGTCGTGTCCGACCCTGTGTGCCATAGACAGCAGCCCACCAGGCTCCCCGTCCCTGGGATTCTCCTGGCAAGAACACTGGAGTGGGTTGCCATTTCCTTCTCCAATGCATGAAAGTGAAAAGTAAAAGTGAAGTTGCTCAGTCGTGTCCGACTCTTCACGATCCCATGGACTGCAGCCCACCAGGCTCTTCCGCCCATGGGATTTTCCAGGCAAGAGTACTGGAGTGGAGTGCCATTGCCTTCTCCTATATATATATAGGAGAAATATATATATATATATATAATAATATATAAAATACCAATCATTTATTAAGCACATTTCTTGAGAAACCACTATCTGTGTATGCACAAGGCACTTTTCAAGGCACTTGAATAATGAATAATGAAGGTAAAAACAGTTGGTTTTGTGAACCTTTCATTCTATACCTTCTGGCTTTAAGTGAATAGAGATGACTAAAATAAACCTTAAAGACAACATCTTGAAACATCTATAAAACAGAGCTAAATCTTATTCCAGGTCGATGTTTTTATAATTTATAGATTGACAGAACAACCTAAGAATATGGTCCCACAGAGATTAACTGTTTAATACAAATTAATAGCAGCTAGATAATAGAATTTTCCTTAACTGAGTCTTCTGAACTTAAGGGAACAAACTCTGAACATCTACACTGAGTTTAGATTTTAACTCTGCCTATAATTGAGTCACTTACGTGATATTATAGAAAATATTTAATCTTTTTTTCTCTAGTAACATAGCTAACAACACACTAAAGGATATAATGTGGAAATTTGTATATATTTGTTATGTAATGCATAGGAGGAGCTTTGTAGAGTAGACAGATTGTTATATGGTATTGTTGGGACTGAGCTCCAGTCCCAATTATAAGTGATATGGTCAATTATGAAATATCTTATTTTCATCCTTGGCCTCTTTACCTTATTCTTAATGAAGATACCTATTCTTAAAGGAGAAATAAGGTATTTTACATATGAATAAGCTTTGTAAACTCTGCACTATTATACAAATGTAGAGGATATATAAAATTTAAATGTTCACACCTGCTAAATCAGATTTTTAAATTCAAGCAATCAAACTGCCAAGGCTTCTCATCAAAGAAGCATTTTAAAATGCTTACCTGTCTTCCACATCACCTGAAATATACTTTGCTCTCTTTCAGAAAGTTACTAAATCTAATTCATTTGTTCATAAATTTGAGAAGGAAATTTTCCATATAATCCAATGATATGTTAAAATAGAGAGCTGGTACAAAAATATGATACCCGCCTGCTGGAACTTTATCATATTAAAAATCTTGGCTTTACCCTTTCATTAAACTTGAATTATTTGGCAAGCATTTAGTAAATATTTGTAAAATTTCTATGATAAAAGCATAGGGATTATGTTCAATGCTAGAGATATCATGATATACTAGAAAAGGCTTGGCCAGTGGCCTTTCCCAGTTTACATTGTACGATCAAACATTTCCTGAGATTGTTGAAAGAAAAAAGCAAGAGTAAAGTGAGGCTGGAGTGAATTTATTTCAATTCTATGATTATATATTAAAAGGCAAAGTATTTCAAAGTATTCATAATCACCAGTGTTTCTTTGACCTCTTATTTGCAAGAGTTGTTATACTGGGTAATGTTTGAATTGTGGCTGAAAAAATAGCACTGCCTGCTACATGTTTAGCATTTTATAAAACTTGAGAGATAAATGATCAAAAGAATAACTTAAAAGTCATTTTTCATCAGGAAATACTTTATTATCTATATTCATTATCTGGGCTAGGCCATCTTCAATTGTAAAGGCATCATATTAAAAATAACTAGATCTCTTGCAGTTAGTGTGTTCCAAGACAGGAAGTGTGGCCATGCTTTATTTGAATGCATCTGCTGTCTTGCATTTATAAGTCTTTCCATCAGCAACCTGCCAACTCTGCTTCTGGACACAGTGCCAGATACCATCACAGTAATAAGAGTGTCTTCATGTTCTTCCTAGTTTTCACCATTAAAAAATGCTAAGCAAAGTCCCCTTAGTGTTCATTGTTTTTAGGGTTACTGGCTGCTTTTTATGTTTCTGTTTCCATTTTTTCCATTTGCTTTTTTTTTCTGTTTTCCATGATAAAAAGCACCTCATTCGTATCTCCCTGGAAGGGCAATACATCTACAAGGGAACATCTGTGAGGCCAATTAGCTGGGCTGGAAATGTGATATAATTGTTGTTTAAATATATTTAAATTACATGTTAATCACTATGTCATAATTTATAGGCTTTGAAAATAACTTTTTGTACTTGAGAGCCAAGCCAGATTTTACTTGTTTTTGCCATTTTTAGTTTGTAACAAGCTCTTCTCATTCCCCACACAACCATCCCTCCAATTCCCCACACTTGAAGAGCTGAACTTTTACTACTGGAAAGAATGACAGCTGCAAGTAAATTGGTTGAGTAAAAATTAAGATCCCCACGATCAGAATGAGCTGGAGTGACCTTAATGTTCTAAGCATAACAAAGCAGTGCTCTCAGTTAAAAGGCTTTTGTTATTTTATTGTGCCACTTTCTAAACTGTCTATCAAAGCCTGGCTTTGAGGATCTTCAGGAAGCAGCACTGGGTACATCTGTTCAATTAACTGGCAAGGGGATTTATTGTCCGCAGGACAAAGATAGAAAGAGGTGGGCTATAAACTGGCAGGTGATACGGAGCTTGCTCCTGGTGGGGAACTATGTAAGGGTGATGAAGAGAGTCAAGTTTAATTTGTGGCCGTAATCACTGGGACATTGTATGATTAACTTGGACTCAAGTCCCAGGGGTTATAGAGAAGGCAAATGTCAGCAAATATATCAAATACACTATTAAATGGATATTTCCATACACCATGTCCTAAAATTTACTTTTCAACTGAACGATAAAAATTTGAACCTTTGTCTTCTTACATGTGCTGCATTTCTCATATTTATTGTTTTAATTAAAAGTATTATATTATTCCTATGAAATTTTACCTTGTTAACTCAGTGAAATTTTAAATTGTTAAACAGATGAATCGTTAACCATCATATTTTCAAAAAATATTATACAAATCTATCTTCTTAGGAAACAAACAAAGGGACATGCTTAATGCCTACTTTCTATTTAAATTAAAGATGTGCTTAATGAGAGTTTTTTTAATCTTCAGATAATTGTTACTCTCAATATTAGCCATAGGATTAAAGTTTCTAGGGCCAAGAATCACCCTAAATCCTTTTAACTAAAATGGCATGTGTCTGTATGATGGTGCTAATCCATCAGCACTGATTTATTACCTGGACACTTGCACATATTAAGTATGAAGAGTTCTCAATTTTTTATCCTCTTTGGCATGCATCCTTAACACTGATGGGCATTTTTCCATTTCACAGGTCAGGTAGTGGACAGAGAAAATGCCTTTTTTTTTTTTTGTATTATGAACAATTTTTGATGTTTGGCTGTAACTCTTTATCTTTTTTACAACTGAGTTCAACACACCAGCATTTGAGACATTTGGATTTTGAATCTTCATTTTTCATAAGACAACTGGAAGAAAACAAAATATATTCACATTCCCCAAACCAAGAAGAACTGGAGAAACCTATTGAATTTAGGCAGTTGTCTCACATACACATGCATATGTGTGAACATATATGTTACACAAAATGTTTTTTGTCTGTTTATATGTGTTTATTAATGCACTCATTTATCTATTTAGTTTGATTATCTGCGATGCTACTTTTAAAAAAACTATTTTACTCTCCACAAACAGGGTTTCCCAGGTTGACAATAAGGTAAAGAACCTGCCTGCCAATCCAGGAGACAGATGCAGGTTCAGTACTTGGGTTGGGAAGATCCCTGGAGGAGGGCATGGCAACTCACTCCAGTATTTTTGCCTGGAGAATCACATGGACAGAGGAGCCTGTAGTCTTCTGGCTGTAGTCTATAGGGTCACACAGAGTCAGACATGACTGAAGAAACTTAGCATGCACACACTCTACACAAAATAATGATGATATAATAATAGATAATATAATGACATAATATTATAGTAAATAAGTTAATTACAATGACCCTGTGTGCCAGTTGAAGGCATATTAACTTGGGCTTTCATCTTTTTTTCACTTTTCACTAACCCTAGAACTTAATTATAAAGTCCACTCTGTTTCACAGGTGAATATATTACTTCTCTTAGGAAAACTGAGAAATAGCAAGGAAGCTAACATGCATTGTAAACCTACCACATGCCACGGACTAGAATATTTTAAGTTTTATGTATTCATATGAACTTTCAAGATAAATATCATTAGTAAAAATTATGACTCCCATTTTGCAGGTGAGGAAACAGGACCAGGGAATTTTAAAGTTCTTCCCATGCATAAACACAGCCACTGGTGTAAGACTCCTTGAATCTAACACCTTCTCATTATTCCACATACACATTTTGACTTTAGCATTTCTATTCTCTGCCCTCTCTGCCACTCTATAATGTTTCAGTTCTTCTCTCAAATAAGATATTATGGCTTATCTTTCTTCTGAAAAACTAACCTAAAGGAGAAATTTGAAAAAGTAACTAGACTTAATTTTAAAATACTGATAATGGCTTACAATGTTGTCCTCTCATCTTATTTGCATTTTAATTTACTCAAAGGACTTAAACAGGAAAGCTACTAGATGTAGAATGTTAAGTGCTAATAGAGAATATATGTGTGTGTTTATATATATATAAACTATGATTTTAGATCAACAAGATGGACTATTAAGGAAGAACAGATGCTCATATATATGTCTATGTAGATTACTTACCTTACCAAGAGCAAAAATTAACCCTGAAGCAGGAGGAGATGGTTCTGAATAATGGGAGAGCACAAAGATTTTCCATGACAGGACTCTTGCTGATGGACTTATTATTCCTAGTCCAAGCTTAGTCAATAAATTCCTCTTCCTGCTCCACTAAGGCTAAGTAAGCTATTGTTTCCTCAGGCAGAAATTCCTGTAGCCTTTCCAAATATTAGTAGAACAAGAGGACATTCCCTGTTTAAATACTCATGGTTAGATGAGTCAATAAAATGGGAGCTGAAAACTCCACACTTTATACCTTTCCATATGTTCTTGTTACATGATGAAGTTGAAGAACATTATTAGCACAGTCAAAAAAGAAAGGTTATAAAGAAATGTGATTTTACACTAGGGCCAGCATTCCTTAGCTTGATTTTAAGATGAACAATAAGAATTTTGTCACTTCTCTTGATATTAGTAATCATGTAAAATTTATATCTCTTCATCCTGGGATGAAGATGATAAATATATCTTTATTTTTTGTTCTGGCAACTTTCTTTTGCATCTTTCTTTTGTTTACATTCTTTTTGCCAACATATTGTAATATTTGAACCTTTTCCTAATTATCACTTTAGCTACTAGTTGACATATGTATCTAAAAATCTAAAGAGGAGAATTTTTAGGGGTTTCCTTAAGGATTTCCCAGCAGTTCTTTTCAGTTAGAGAAGGTACAGTCATTTTCTCAAATTTTTAAACTTATCTTTGAGAACATATAGTTCAACTGCAGTGTCTCTGTTTGAATCTAAAGGAAATCATTGAGCCTTTACTGTGTCCAAATTCTCAGGTCATCTGACTAATTTTCCAAGTGCATCCAAAAGTAGTCTATCTCTTTGCTTGAGAGTTTTTTTTATCCCAAATCATGAAGATTATTTAATGAAGATTTCTTAATACATTTAAAAAAAATGCATTGATGTCAGGCAACTTACTGGAGTGGATTGGCATTTCCTTCTTCAGGGGATCTTCCCAACCCAGGGCTCAAACCTGGCTCTCCCACATTGTAGACAGATGCTTTGCCGTCTGAGCCACCAGGGAAGTCAAGAGAACATTACTGTTTGATTGTTTTATTTCTCTGATGTTGGTTTTATTTGTTTGTTTCTGGCTACATTGTATGACAGGTGGGATCTTAGATCCTGACCAGGGATCCAACCCGCACCCCCTGCATTGGTAGTGCAGAGTCTAAACTACTGGATTGCCAGCAAGTCCCCAAGGTCAGGTAACTTTTGAAGATGAAAGTACCATCGACATGAAGCAATTGACCACATGAGGTCCTTCTATCTCTAGGGTTGTATTCTTGAGCTTTTGACATTGAACCATGAGATTTTTAAACAATTACCTTAATCTCTTGAACCCTCAGTTTATTTAGCTCTCAAAAGGAAAATGAGCTATAGTAAAAGTAAAGGGAAAGATCAATTCCAATTATCAAATTACATGTATGTAAAATGAATATTCTGCCTGAAGTTCATATCATTGATTGCTAAATGTTATAAAATGTGATTAACATTAAAGTGAAAGCATCTTGCAGACTTATCTCCCATAAACTTTTTTAAAGTATATGAATTTCTTTTTCTTTTTTCCCTTTTCTCTAAATGGAGTATCTGTGGAGTACCTTAGTATGTATGCAATAAATGATTGTGCTCTGGGGAGGCAAGAGCACATCTGGATGTGACTTTTCTGGTGACTCAGCAGTAAAGAATCCACCTGCCAATGCAGAGACATGGGTTGGGTCCCTGGGTTGGGAAGATTGATTGGAGAAGGAAATGGCAACACACTCTAGTATTCTTGCTTAGGAAATTCCATGGACATGGACAGAGGAGCTTGGTGGGCTACAGTCCATGGGGTTGCAAAAGAGTCAGACATGATTTAGTGACTAAACAGCAATTATACATATGCTTATTGTCAATTGACATATTTTCACTTTCATAGTACTCACTTCTATTTATATAATTAGATAATGTATGGAAATTACAGAAATAGCTTAAAAATTAAGTAGTCTATAGGACAAAATGAAAAAAAAAAACCTATAGGCACTCTGAATATCATGAATGCCATTACTTTAGAATTTGAAATGCTAAGACTTGGTCTGGGTATAATATGTTTCCTTTTATACTATTGATAAAGATTTACTTAAATCACAATTATGGGGAAACAGTGGAAAGAGTGGCTGACTTTATTTTTGGGGGGCTCCAAAATCACTGCAGATGGTGATTGCAGCCAAGAAATTAAAAGACACTTACTTCTTGGAAGGAAAGTTATGACCAACCTGGACAGCATATGAAAAAGCAGAGACATTACTTTGTCAACAAAGGTACTTCTAGCCAAGGCTATGGTTTTTCCAGTAGTCATGTATGGATGTGAGAGTTGGACTAAAAAGAAAGCTGAGCATTGAAGAATTGATGCTTTTGAACTGTGGTGCTGGAGAAGAGTCTTGAGAGTCCCTTGAGACTGCAAGGAGATCTAACCAGTCCATCCTAAAGGAGATCAGTCCTAGGTGTTCATTGGAAGGACTGATGTTGAAGTTGAACTCCAATACCTTGGCTACCTGATGTGAAGAACTAACTCACTGGAAAAGACGCTGATGCTGGAAAAGATTGAGGGCAGGAGGAGAAGGGAAAAACAGAGGATGAGATGGTTGGATGGCATCACTGACTCAATGGACATAAGTTTGGGTGGACTCCGGGAGTTGGTGAACAGGGAGGCCTGGTGTGCTGCAGTCCATGGGGTTGCAAAGAATCAGACACGACTGAGTGACTAAACTGAACTGAACTGATCTATACACATATGCATGCATGTATATATATATATATTCATACATACATGAAGAAAATTAATAGCTTAAAACAAGATAATAAAGTTTTATTTAATTGATTCAAACCAACAAATTTTCTTTTATAGGTCGTTAGTTTATTTGTGGGCTTAGTTTTGCTTTGTCTCTACTCTTTTTCACATGTGGATATTATATATCAGGAAGTAAATCATATTCATTAAAGCATCATTTACAAGAGTTCCACTTGGAAATGTTTCTTTTGTGGTTATTTGGAGTTATACTATTTACTTGCAAATAATAAGGCAACAGTGAAGCACCTTATATTTCAACCTCCTCTTTAGCAATAATCCACACCGGAAAAGTTTTACTATATATTCAAAATAACTATGACAGTATTTAAAGCAATCTGTGTGTAAGAATATAAAAATATGATGGGCATAGTTCATGTATTGGGAGATGGAAACAAATAATATAGAAAATACAACTACAAATTTTTAACTCTAATTTTGGCATGTAGATTTTATTCAGTGTCTTAAATGATAAGTGTCGGCAACAAGCAAACAATTTAACCTAATACAGATAATGCTTTCCATGTTCCTATCATTTCAGTGTGGATCAGGTTGGAAATACCTTCAGGTGTGCTAGTTTATGCCAACTGTTTACCAGAGAAAAGTGAATTCGTAACAATGGTTGGTTAGGCGAACTACTGCTCTTCAGGCTCCGAAGTGGTACAGCTGTTGCTGTAAGTAAAAAGACTTCTAACAGCCCACCTGGAATTAGGACATCTGGTTTGTGCGAGCTGATCTGAATAATGTACTGTGCACACTCCAGTACAGCTACCGACAGAGCAAACAGTACATGGCTGTCCCATCAGCCCAGAGCAAACACCAGCTACATTTCACAGAAGCTGGCTGGTATTTACAACTGATCTGAGCCAGAATGAATATCAGATTGAAGGCAGTACCCCAAGAGAAAAACACTTTCCCCCACAGCAACTGGTTGCCCATAGTCTAAGGCATTTATACCATTTTTTAAAATCTCCCAAATGTGATTTTGCCGCATGTCAAAAGGAAGAAGAAAAACATACAAAGAATTCCTGCATCTATTTGTGAACCACTTTGGAATTTTCTGAAGTAAAAAAAAAAGACCAATATTTTTACGTTGCTATTTAAACTGTTTGCTACCTATATTAGCCAGAACCATGGTCATAATAATTTTCTTTCAACTTCTAAAGCAGCTAACACTACGTGTACACCCATGGAGGATTCACGTTGATGTATGGCAAAACCAATACAATATTGTAAAGTAATTGGCCTCCAATTAAAATAAATAAATTTAAATTTAAAAAAAAATGAAGCCAAAATATAAAATAGACTAGAAACACTAGAAACTAGAGTGTCTAATTTAAATCTGACATGGATGCCAGAGATCACCCAATCTCCTTCTCCCTATTTTCAGCTATGGTAATAGAGACGGCAGGTGACTTTGCTCAAGGTCACACATCTAGTTACCAACAACAAAAATCAATAGGCCGAATTAGAAAAATACTTTTATGGTTTACTATGAAACAAAAACAATCTGCTTGCTATCCTTCTTAGATTATGTCTGCATAACTGAATCGGGACAAGGCAGGTGAAACTCTAAAGAAGTGAAGTCTGATTATCACGTTTCCTTTTCAACTTCAAGTCCATATTTTTTTTATTGCTCCCTAATGACAGAGTGACTTCACTTTCACTTTTCACTTTCATGCATTGGAGAAGGAAATGGCAACCCACTCCAGTGTTCTTGCCTGGAGAATCCCAGGGACAGGGGAGCCTGATGGGCTGCCATCTATGGGGTCACACAGAGTCAGACACGACTGAAGCGACTTAGCAGCAGCAATAGATGCCAGAGTCCAGTGATTCTAGTCCTGGTTCTATAGGAAATGGGGCTATTGCATCATCTCAAAAAAGATGCACCATTTTAAGTCAGTAACTCATATTTCAAAACCCCCTCTCTAATCTGTAGTGTTATTCTCTTCTCACGGATTTGGCTGTAGCTAGGCTAAGGGCATCCATTTAGTCTAATTAGTTTGGGGGAATTTTCTCAATTTGGTGGTTGCTGCTGCTGCTGCTGTTAAGTCGCTTCAGTCGTGTCCAACTCTGTGCGACCCCATAGATGGCAGCCCACCAGGCGCCCCCGTCCCTGGGATTCTCCAGTCAAGAACACTGGAGTGGGTGCCATTTCCTTCTCCAATGCATGAAAGTAAAAAGTGAAAGTGAAGTCACTCATTCATGTCTGACTCTTCGCGACCCCATGGACTGCAGCCTATCACACTCCTCTGTCCATGGGATTTTCCAGGCAAGAGTACTGGAGTGAGGTGCCATTGCCTTAGTAGATCATAAATAGTCCCACCTCACAGAACACTGAACTACTGAGTACCAACCTGTACACACATAATTAACTGCTGACCTGACATCTCCACTGGAATGTTCCATGCTTTTTCAAATGTCACTTTTCCAAAACTGAAACGAACATCACCTCTCCTGACATTAAATGGAATTCTCTTATCTTTCTTGGCTTGGTGAATAGTATCAACTTATCTACTTGTGTAAGTTAAATATCTCAGTGCCATCTTTGACTTCACCTCTATCTCATTCTTCACAAGCATCCAACGTCTACCCATTGAAACATCTTAATACCTCAAGGATACAACCATTGTCTCCATCTTCATTGATACTGTTTTAGTTCTGATGTTAAGGTACGAAATCATTTAGCATTGTAACTGGGAAATTTTGAGGATAAAAGAAAATGCTATAAATAATTAAGTCAGGAGTAATAGGAGTAAACCAGGACTCTAGGGAAAACAGGCACAGCACATGCAATGAACTTAATGATGACCACATTTCTTGACTAAACTACTATAATAGTTTTCTAATTGGTCTCCTTGATCTCCTCATTCCAATCTAATATTCACACTTCATTTCCTGCTTAAAAACCTACAAGACCCCTTTTGGCTTCAGGTTAAAACAAATCTCAGTTTCTTGGGGCATGAAGGCTTTTGATAGCTATGGCTCCTGCCAATTTTTCCAGCTTTGTCTTTCTGCTTATTCATCATATGCCTCCAGTCAAAAAAAGCACCAGCAGTTCCTGATGATCCATGACTTCTATTACCTCCAGTTACCTGCCCAGGTTCCAATTGTTTCCTAAACATTTCTTTCTAGTAGCTTCATCTTGATTACATATTAATTCTATGGAATGCTATCATTGCCCTGTTTATATGTAATTATTGATTCAAAAATATCTATCAAGAACCTATTCTGCACCCCATATGAGTAATTCAGCAATTTTATTCTAATCGTTTATTTACTTCATTAGTTTGCTGTCTTTCTTAGATTGTGAATCTATTTAGAAGAAAGTGATAGTGTTAGTTGCCCAGTTGGATCCAACTCTTTGTGACCCCATGGAGTATAGACCACCAGCCTCCTCTGTTTATGGAATTCTCCAAGCGAGAATACTGGAATGGGTGGCCAGTCTCTTCTCCAGGGGATCTTCCTGACCGAGGGATCTAACTCAGGCCTCTTGCATTGCAGGCAGATTCTTTACCATCTGAGCCAAAGCCCCAGGCTATTTAGAAGAAGCCTTAAATTTACTATTATATCCTTCATACCTAGCACAGTTCAGGAACATAGATGTGATGAATATTTAGTAAAAGGATATTGAATCAAAGGATGGATAGATGGAAAAGATATTTAAACTTCAAGTTTGACTTTATTAATGAGAATCTAAGGGCCTTCCTGGTTTGATCCCTGCATCAGGAAGATCCCCTGGAGAAGGGCACGATTACCCACTCCAATATTCTTGCCTGGAGAATTTCATGGACAGAGGAGCCTGGCAGGCTATAGTCCTAGTCCATGGGGTCGCAAAGAGTAAGACAGGCATAAGCGACTAACACTTTCACTTTTTTCACTTTCAAGACCTCAGGCAGTGGGACATGTTTTAAAGAATAAAGAATTTTAACATTCCTTAAATTATATATTGTACATATTTTACTCTACAGATACTCAGGGTGAGTCCTAAATTGAAACTGAATCCCAATACAATCATCTGAATATTATATCTTATCTAGTACACTTACTCTTCCTGTCAATTAGCTACTATTTCTGGAAGCATTGTTTAAAGTCTTACTTCTAATGGCCAAAAAATGTATTTTTACAAATAATGAGTGGTTCCAGATGCAATGGATATTTTGCATCTAGTTATAAAACATCAGGATTCTATCACTAGTATGACAACATTCCCTTGAGACATCTATGTAATTCCTAATGCTTTGGAGGTCTAGGAAACTCAGCTTCTGCTTTATCCTGAAGAATATAAATTAAGTAAGAACAATAGGAAAGACGAATGCTGAGGATAAATTGCCTGTAGGCAGATGAAAAGTGTAGTTTGGGCTCATAAGCTCAAACACAGATCTCTGCAAGTATTCATTTTAAGTTGTACATACCATCCACCTACATTTCTGTGCATAACAGACAGGAAGAATCAGAATAATTAAAATTTATTAAACATTTTTCAGAAGACCTTTTTTTAAAAAAATAATAATTATGGTTAAACAGTATTGGACTGGGTTTCCTGGTGGCCCAGATGGTAAAGAACCCACCTGCAATGCAGGAGACTGGGTTCTATCCCTGGGTCAGGAAAATCCCCTGGAGAATGGAATGGCTACCCACTCTAGTATTATCCCCTGGAGAATCCCATGAACAGAGGAGCCTGGTGGGCTACAGTCCAGGGATTGTAGAGTTGGACATGACTGAGCAACTGACACACAGTATAGAAAAATTAAAGTTATAAATAAATGAAATTCTAAGTCTCTAGGAAGGAAAGAAGCTATAGAAGGACAGCTCTTGAATGGGGAAGAGCACTGCCACCCACCAGCTCTGTTGCTGTAGATAAATTTTACTCAAAGCTTAATGTCCTCTTCTGTAAAATGGAAATAATAATGTCTGTCTGCCTGCTTTATGAGTTTTGTAAGTTCATGTTCAAGGTAAATGTATTTGAAAAAAATGTATTATATAAATGTGCAATATGGTGTTTTTTTCTAGTAATTAAAAAAAAAATCCAGCGGAAGGGTGACTTGTCCAAGTATTACTCATAAAAAACTATACTAAATGCTGTAAACCAAGCAGGTATATGTTTCTTGTATACTAGAATAAAAGTATACAGTTACCTATTTTGTATCTGTGTGATGATAGAGTTCATTTTGCAGCCTTAGGATCATGTATGTCATTTGAAGTGCTTCCCAGGAGGCTGAGTGGTAAAGAATCTGCCTGTCAATGTAGGAGACACAAGAAACACAAGTTCGGTCCGTGAGTTGGGAGTATCCCCTGGAGTAGGAAATGGCAACCCAGTCTAGTGTTCTTGCCTGGAAAATTCCATGGACCGAGGAGCCTGGTGGGCCATGAGGTCACAAAGAATTGGACACGACAGAGTGACTGAGCACTTCAATTCAGTCGTGCAGTCGTGTCCGACTCTTTGCGACCCCATGAATCACAGCACGCCAGGGCTCCCTGTCCATCTCCAGCTCCCGGAGTTCACTCAGATTCGCTTCCATCGAGTCAGTGATGCCATCTAGCCATCTCATCCTCGGTCATCCCCTTCTCCTTCTGCCCCTCATCCCTTCCAGCATCAGAGTTTTTTCCAATGAGTCAACTCTTCGCATGAGGTGGCCAAAGTAGTGGAGTTTCAGCTTCAGCATCATTCCCTCCAAAGAAATCCCAGGGCTGATCTCCTTCAGAATGGACTGGTTGGATCTCCTTGCAGGCCAAGGGACCCTCAAGAGTCTTCTCCAACACCACAGTTCAAAAGCATCAATTCTTCGGCGCTTAGTCTTCTTCATAGTCCAACTCTCACATCCATACATGACCACTGGAAAAACCATAGCCTTGACTAGACGGACCTTAGTCGGCAGAGTAACGTCTCTGCTTTTGAGTATGCTATCTAGGTTGATCATAACTTTTCTTCCAAGGAGTAAGCATCTTTTAATTTCATGGCTGCAGTCACCATCTGCAGTGATTTTGGAGCTCCCAAAAATAAAGTCTGACACTGTTTCCACTGTTTCCCCATCTATTTCCCATGAAGTGATGGGACCGGATCCCATGATCTTCGTTTTCTGAATGTTGAGCTTTAAGCCAACTTTTTCACTCTCCACTTTCACTTTCATCAAGAGGCTTTTTCGTTCCTCTTCACTTTCTGCCATAAGGGTGGTGTCATCTGCATATCTGAGGTTACTGATATTTCTCCCGGCAATCTTGATTCCAGCTTGTGTTTCTTCCAGTCCAGCGTTTCTCATAGTGTACTCTGCATATAAGTTAAATAAGCAGGGTGACAATATACAGCCTTGACGTACTCCTTTTCCTATTTGGAACCAGTCTGTTGTTCCATGTCCAGTTCTCACTGCTGCTTCCTGACCTGCATACAGATTTCTCAAGAGGCAGGTAAGGTGGCCTGGTATTCCCATCTCTTTCAGAATTTTCCACAGTTTATTGTGATCCACACAGTCAAAGGCTTTGGCATAGTCAATAAAGCAGAAATAGATGTTTTTTTGGAACTTTTGTTTCCTCTGCCTTTTCTAAAACCAGCTTGTACATCTGGAAGTTCACAGTTCACATATTGCTGAAGCCTGGCTTAGAGAATGTTGAGCATTACTTTACTAGCATGTGAGATGAGTGCAATTGTGCGGTAGTTTGAGCATTTTCCAGTCCTGTGGCCACTGTTGAGTTTTCCAAATTTGCTGGCATATTGAGTGCAGCACTTTCACAGCATCATCTTTCAGGATTTCTAACAGCTCAACTGGAATTTCATCACCTCCACTAGCTTTGTTCATAGTGATGCTTTCCAAGGCCCACTTGACTCACATTCCAGGATGTCTGGCTCTAGATGAGTGATCACACCATCGTGATTACCTGGGTCATAAGGATCTTTTTTTGTACAGTTCTTCTGTGTTTTCTTGCCACCTCTTCTTAATATTTTCTGCTTCTGTTAGGTCCAGACCATTTCTGTCCTTTATTGAGCCCATCTTTGCATGAATTGTTCCCTTGGTATCTCTAATTATCTTGAAGAGATCTCTAGTCTTTCCCATTCTGTTGTTTTCCTCTACTTGCACTGATTGCTGAAGAAGGCTTTCTTATCTCTTCTTGCTATTCTCTGGAACTCTGCATTCATATGCTTATATCTTTCCTTTTCTCATTTGTAAGACCTCCCCAGACAGCCATTTTGCTTTTTTGCATTTATTTTCCATGGGGATGGTCTTGATCCCATGGGATCACAAAAAATTGGACACAACTGAGTGACTGAGCACTTGCACACACATTTGAAAACATTATCAAAAGGGGATGGTGTTATTGATACAAACAAAAATGATTTATGTTTCATTTGAATATATATATATATAGGTTAGCACATCATTTAAAGTCATTGTAAAACATTTCTTTGAAAAAAAAAAAAATATATATGCTTTTCTTAGCCAGCAGTAAATCAAAGCACGATCCTCTTTCAGCACTTAGATACAGAAATGTGCATATTAAATGTTCAATAATTAATTCCTTAAGCAGCTAAAATAAAATTAACTGAATGACCTAATAGTAGAGGTTTAATAAATTGAAATAAAATCTTCATTACTTTTGTTTTCTTTTGATGATGAGGGTGTCAGAGTCAATGAAAGCCAAACATTAGAAACTCCCATCTCTGCTGACCACGTGTTGGCCTTGATCTTCTCGAATCATTTGTACTGATTCAGACAGACACCTCATATGTCTCAGAGTTCATGCTAAGGCACTGTTAACAGGGCAAAGAGAAGTCCTCAGTCTGGAATGTGTGCTTAATTTTTTTTTTTTATTCCTTGAGATCATTGATGTTTTCAGGGAAAACTGGCACATTAAGAGAAGCACACACTAATGTAAGAAATGTTTGAATTCTCCTACCCCATTTGGTGGAGAGAGAATTCCTATGTGTTACTTTTCTAATAAGTTAAGACTTGAAGCATTTTATAGATTTTAAAAGTGTGTTAAACACTTTTAAGAAAGACACCTCTTGGAAAGAAAGTTGCTAAATAATAGAAAAGTGCTTAGATTTGCAATCTGAAATAATTTGATAAATGACTTAGAGTTGGGAAAAATAGATTAGATTTTTCCACATATTGTATACCCCAGGCTTTCTCCCAAGGTCTACCAAACAAACAACAAAAAAAGTGCTAGACAGACAAGAAAAGCCCCTGGTTTATTTTCCAGGCCACTTGGTCCTTTATTATGTATTAATAGTAGCACAATTATTACTCATCACATCTAAAAGAAAATGTTATGCAAAGGTGCAGCTATGTTCTGACAAAATAAAATATTAATACTTGATCTAATGAATATAATCACAAAGGAGAGTGTGGCTGATTGTCTTTCATGCCATAAGTCTTAAATGTTAGACTTCCCAGGCTCTCATAAAAATCATTACTATTTTTATTTGTAAATATATATTCAAGAATTTTAGAAATTATTTATTTTTCATAAATATTATCTTTTAGAATGCAAGCTCCTTAAATACATAATCAAATAGTTGTATTAGTTCCTCACTTCCCTCATTTCTCCCAAATTTACTTGTCTAAATGTTAAAAATATACCTAGTAGCTCAGATTTTGCCAAAAACAATAAATGAGAAGAGAAGGTTTTGATCATTTAAGACTGATTTCTTAAATTCTTATTGAAAGGTAGCCAAAGCAGTTAGAAATAAAATCAGCACACTGACAGCACTTTTAGGATATTTTAATCCAACCTGTTTCCATACAAAAGCATATTGAATATCAGTTATGCAGGAGGAGAAGATATTTCCAAGAGAGCTTGACATAAGACCAGGTTGTGAATTATTTGCTTTGAAATGCTTTCATATTTTCCTGCTTGGAAATTCTGGTCAAGAGAAGAGCAAAAACAGCTCATCCTAAGCATTTGGTCAAGTGAACATTCATAAAGTGTTTAGCAGCCCACAAATACAATTTCTAAAAATGCTAGATCATCCACCTCCAGAAGAGAGGAAGGAAGCACCACTTTGTTATTATATTGAATTTCTGGGGCCCACCCCATCCATCTTGAGTTTCCAAATACTGGGAGCCCCAGAGGAAGTTTTCACTAAAGTGCTATTTGTAACTTGGAACACATACATTCCCAGCAGTCTTTACTCCTGCATATAACCTTACCTTCTCTACCCAGAGCGAATTTACCTTGAAGCGGTAAAGTTTAAAGCTTCAGGCTCTTCAGTTGCATCACTTCTCTCAGGGTCTGGGAAATTTGGTAAACTTTTAAAAAGTAGGATTTTTAGTATTTTTAACTTTTTATTTTATATTATTGTTCATTAACAATGCTATGCTAGTGTTAGGTGTTGAGCAAAGTGATTCAATTATACATATACATGTATCTATTCTTTTTCAAATTCTTTTCCCATTTACGTTGTTATATAATATTGAGTAGAACTCCTCGTGCTCTACACTAGGTTCTTGTTGGTTATCCATTTTATGCCTTTTTTTTTTTTTTGGCCACACAGCATGTGGGAACTTAGTTCCCTGACAAGGGATCAGGCCTGTACCCCCTGCATGGGAAGAACAGAGCCCTAACTATTGGACAACCAGGGAAGTCCTTGGTTATTCATTTTAAAAACAGCAGTGTGTACACGTCAATCTCAAATTCAGTAACTATCCCTTCCCGACACCCTTCTCCCCTGGTAACCATAAGTTTGCTCTCTGTTGAGTCTGTTTCTGTTTTGTAAATAAGTTTATTTATATCCTTTCTTTTTTTATTTAAGATTTTTATTTTGCAGTATTTTTCTTAAAGAGGCTCAACCCTTACTCCCAATGATACCTAGATATTCCCATATTCTCCCCTCTTAAAGCTCAACATTCAGAAAATGAAGATCATGGCATCTGGTCCCATCACTTCATGGGAAATAGATGGGAAAACAGTGGAAACACTGTCAGACTTTATTTTTGGGGGCTCCAAGATCACTGCAGATGGTGACTGCAGCCATGAAATTAAAAGACGCTTACTCCTTGGAAGAAAACTTATGACCAACCTAGATAGCATATTCAAAAGCAGAGACATTACTTTGCCGACTAAGGTCCGTCTAGTCAAGGCTATGGTTTTTCCAGTGGTCATGTATGGATGTGAGAGTTGGACTGTGAAGAAGGCTGAACGCCAAAGAATTGATGCTTTTGAACTGTGATGTTGGAGAAGACTCTTGAGAGTCCCTTGGACTGCAAGGAGATCCAACCAGTTCATTCTGAAGGAGATCAGCCCTGGGATTTCCTTGGAGGGAATGATACTGAAGCTGAAACTCCAGTACTTTGGCCACCTCATGAGAAGAGTTGACTCATTGGAAAGGACTCTGATTCTGGGAGGGATTGGGGGCAGGAGGAGAAGAGGACGACCGAGGATGAGATGGCTGGATGGCATCACTGACTTGATGCATGTGAGTCTGAGTGAACTCCAGGAGTTGGAGATGGACAGGGAGGCCTGGCGTGCTGTGATTCATGGGGTCGCAAAGATTCAGACACAACTGAGTGACTGAACTGAACTGAACTGAACACACTTAACTGGTATCACCCAGATGAGCTTCCCAAGGTGGCTCAGTGGTAAAGAATCTACCTGTCAATACAGGAGACCCAGGTTTAATCTCTGGGTTGGGAAGATACCCTGGAGAAGGAAGTGGCAACCTGCTCCAGTATTCTTGCCTGGACAACCCCATGGACAGAAGAGTCTGGCAGCCTACAGTCCATGATGTCACAAGAAAGTCAGACATGACTTAGCAGTTAAACAACAATCACTCACATTGCCCAGTGATATCTGATATGGACTATTTCCTGCCCTATCAGTAACAAGGATATCACAATTATTAGTGATTGCAGTTCTACAAGTAAGCTGGTGAACCCTGAAGAAACTCAGGAAGGAGAAGAATACCTGGCACCTAGCAGCCATCAGACTGCAGTCACTCCCCACTGTGAACCCTGAGGACACTCAGGGAGGAAAAGAATACCTGCCATCTAGCAGCTATCAGATTGCAGCCACTCCCTATAGCAAACCCTGAGAAAACTCAGGATGTGAAAACACAGGAAACTGATCCCAGGTAGCTGAGGTGCATATCAAACAATTGATATCAGTGAGCCCATACTCTTGCATCTGCCCTTACAAGAAAAGAGCTAAATTCCTTAACATGACAAATCTAGTTCCTTTAATTAACAGTAATCGTTTGATGTTTCCGACTACTTGACTACCTGCCCTTAGCTGCAAAACTCTATATATCCTAGCTCCTCCTTTATCTCCTCGGAGTTGTTTCTCAGAGCTATCTGAAAGGCAGTGTCCCAAGCTGCAGTCCTCATTCTGCCACAAAAAAATCTTAACTCGGAACTCTCATGTGCATTTTAAAAAGATCAACAGTAGGTGTTATTTGAACCTAGAGTTAGAGAAAAGGAAACTAAGAGGTGAAGTCATTCAAGTTTACAAAACTATTAATAATAAGTACTGAAGCCCAGATTTAAACAGTTAGTGAGATCTCCAAGTACATGTTCTGCTAGCACACTTTGCAAGTTTTACAAATTACTTAAAAAAACACATTTTCTCCCAATGAACTAAAAGAAAAAAAAAGAAAAAAAAGGAGAGGTAGTTTGAACATCTTCCATCTGCAAACTTTAGGCTGAATAAAAGTTTAACTAGTGTTCAAGAGACAGAGAAACCCGTCTGACTGATGGGTTAAAATCTTACTCTTAAATTTCCTTGTGCCAATGATTACATTGTTTTGCTTAAGATAAATTGTCTTCAAATGTATTGACCTTATCTTCTGCTAACTACTTCTAGACTTTTCTCTGCCCATATCCTATTATTGTCTGTCTCTATGATTTCACTACCTTACTCTACTTTAAGAATATTTGAATGCCTATTATCCTAAAAAGCATCCTCTGACTAATCTTTCACTCTGAGCTTACATTTAATCCCATTTCTTCCCTTTACAATTAAAAAAAAAATTAAAGAATTATACCACTGCCTGCCTTTAATCTTCAATCATATTCTGTTCTCCATTAGTTCTATATTCTACAAAAGCTACTCTCAAGAACAATACCGATATATCATGAATCAAGTGGAATCATCCAAACCAAGATTCAACTTCACTTGAATTCTAGACATACATTCCCAAGTATCTAACATCTGTATCTACTTACATTCCAAAATATTGAATATATTTCCTTATTATACATTCTCTATTCTCATACACTAGTAGTAATATTGACATTTTCTCAACCTTTCATTGAGAAAATTTGGTGTCACTTTAAATTCTCTATCTCACTCTGCAACATCCAAATGGTACCCAAATCCTGCTGATTTTCTCAAAACTGTCACTTATGTCAAACTGTGTTAGGCAGTTAGAATAGGAAAAAGGAGTCCAGAATGATGGTGGCTAAAAGTCAAAGAAAGGAAAAGCCCGTGGAACAGAAGAAAGGAAGATCCGAGGACCTGAGTGAGAACCTCAGGTAAACCAAACAGCCCTCCTGGCTAGCCCAGTTTACATAGGGCAGGCTCAGGGGAGAGGAGAAAAAAACATAAAAAGAGCTAAAATTGGGCCAGGGAACTTCTCTTCGCGTTTTTTGGGTCGGCCCACCCTCATGCCTCAAGGATATATTTTCCTTTGCTTTCTAAATAAAACTGAGCTGTGACATGGTGCTGTAACACTGGTCCATCCGAGGAAATTGACTCACTGGAAAAGACCCCGATGCTGGGAAAGATTGCAGGTGGGAGGAGAAGAGGACAACAGAGGATGAGATGGTTGGATGGCATCACCAACTCCATGGACATGAGTTTGAGCAAGCTCCAGGAGTCAGTGATGTACAGGGAAGCCTGGCATCCTGCAGTCCATGGGGCCGCAAAGAGTCAGACATGACTGAACAACTGAACTGAGGAGTTAAAGAATGAGTTTAGTCATTTAAACTCAGGATATTCAAAATCTCGGTCTACATAACATAAAACTATAGTACCTAGCTCTAAATAAGAATAAATTACACCAAACTCCAAATAAATTTTAATTGTATACATCTCACCATCTCCATTATGCAAAGAATGTTAAATATTATTCTTTTCTATCAGAGAGGGAAAACAAATATGGAGTTACTAAATAATGTCTATGATTCTTGTTAGACAAAGCAAACCAAACTGGTTGTGAATTAAACTTCTATTTTCTTTCCCTCTCAAATTTACAGTACTTCTTTTGTCAAAACATTTTACAAGGGATAAGGTCACAGTATTTGGAATTTTTCCCATGGTGGTCTGAAAATGAAAGTGTTAGTTGCTCAACTATGTCTAACTCTTTGTGATCCCATGGACTGTAGCCAGCCCTGCTCCTCTGTCCATGAGATTCTCCAGTCAAGAATACTGGAATATGTTGCCATTCCCTTCTCCAGGGGAATCCATCTCTCAATTCAGCCTTTGCTAAAGTATAATGAGAGGGTGGTTCACAGCCATCTGTCTACAATGTTTGAGTGAGAACTACAATGCACACATTAGCCTCTCCTGAGAACACTGTTGTGTTAGAATTACAGTGGAAAATTTCATTTGGGCAGGTGAAGGAGAAAAGGGACTGACACACGATGCTTGTGATGAGGGTGTGTGCAAGTGCAGCAATTGCACAAAGGAAAGCTGATGAGTGAGCCCACCCCCCACTACCTATGAACATCTTTTCCAGTCTGTTTCATGGAGCAATCAAAGGATATTCTGCACCTCTCAAAATGCCATCGATCCTTATTGACAAAGAAATAGAACATTTCTCTCTCAAACCTTTGCAGGAGAAATCATCAGAGCAATCTGGCTTAAACAGGGAGCTTTGGCAGACAAAGACCAATTTGTCAGAATAAATAAATATATACACACATAAATTAGATAACCTCCACAAAATATGAATAGAAAGTTGATGATAATCTCCCAGTTCTATTGTGTAAAGGGTAAAGAAACTCACAATTGTGCTCTCCAGGTCATCTACAGTAAAGAATAGAGTTCTTGATGAGATGTTTCCCATAATGTAAAGTGGAGCTTGGAATCTTGTGGCAATAATACTAAAAAATAACCATCTAAGTGATTTAGATAACACATTCATTAACATTCCAAATCTAAATCTCTAAGGGGCCCCTCCCTCCTCTTTGTTTCCCTCTCTTGTTCTGAGTTTTTTCCTTAGCACTTTTGAACAAAGCAGGGAAGAAGCTCTTTTGTTTATTTAAAAAGGCTTCTTAAGGTATCTGATAATTGCTTGTGTAAAATAATTTCGTAAAGATCACAGAAATGTTCTTTAACATTAGATTCGCCTTCAACAAGCCATATTGCTATGGTCCTTTGTCTCCATGTCACAGAAGGGTCTGTTTGGCAGTGTCCAAATACAGTACTGAGAAGAGGCAACAAACAGTGATGCCAACAATAAGTGCTTTCAGATGAACCATTATTTAATAGTCGAGTCACTCAGTTTGGAGTTAGATACTGGTTTGGCCTGGTACTGGTTTGGGTCTTGAGTTAGCAAGTTCTTTACCAAGTTGTCAAGTCAGGGATTTCAAATACTGTGTCTCTGGGATTCTGGTGTGAAAATAAAATCCCACCTATATCAAAGTCCTTTGTAAACTTTATAAGCTATCATTTAATTTGCGAGTATGCCAAGAATGAAAGTGACTCTGTTTTTATAAAGCATTGCTTGTAGTAGACTTTGCATCCTCAAAGAGTTCAAGAAAAGGTGTGAGTACTTTTCAAAATATGACTTTGTAGGCAAGGGTAAAAAAAGGTTTCATAAAGATTGTCCTAAATATTTAAAAAATTAAAGAAATATGTACTGTTTTTAGCAGTTTGAATAGTTACAGGCTTTTATTTATACGTTATTACTTTTTGGAGATGATATATTGATTTTCCATGCTATTTGAACAAATGAAAGGTGAGTGTTAAACACTTAGACTGTAGATGACACACCTCTGTGTTCAAATCTTATTTTTTACCATATAAGGTGGAAGCCTCAGTAGAAAGAGGCTTCTATGTCTCTGTGTTTGTTTCTCCTCTGTAGAATTCAAATGGTAAATTCTGCTTAGTCTTGCTATGAAGATTAAGGTAACAAACGTAAAAGCTCAGAAGCTCAGAGCCAAACCTAACACACAAATCTGTGATCAATAAGTGGTAACTGTACTTAAATTAGTGTTTGAAAATTTTGAAAGTTTTATGAAACTTGTAAGGATCATTTTATCTTCAAGCAGGTAATTACTGAGTCCCAACACAGACACTGTGCTCTCTTTGTGCTCCAAGATTTTGGATTTTGGCTTTATCAGTTCCATTTGATCCTCCTAAACCATTAACTCTTGATTACAAGGAGTCTCACAGGAGACTAAACAGAGGAGGCAAACAGCAGCAGGCTCTCTGGCCTCTCACTGCACTCTCAGCAGGAACATTTTTAAACCAATTGATGCTAAATCTCATTAGACTTGAAGTCAACATCAAGATATCCATATTTTGACCAATAAAAAAAGTAGCTAGAAACAATAAAGGATTAAATGTTAGACGTAAGAGATCAGAGAACGGTTTCTCACCTTTCCTTTAACAGCAAAGGACACAAAGTTCTGGATTTTATCTTTTCTAGTATCAGTTTACACGTGTAGACTTCCCTGGTGGCTCAGATGGTAAAACATCTGCCCACAATGAGGGGGACCCGGGTTCAATCCCTGGGTCAGAAAGATCTCCTGGAGAAGGAAATAGCAACCCACTCCAGTATTCTTGCCTGGAATCTCCCATGGATGGAAGAGCCTGGTAGGCTACAGTCCATGTGGTAGCAAAGAGTCAGACACGACTGAGCGATTTCACTTTAGATGACAGTGCTTGTATCAGAAGGCCTCTATGAATATATAATTACTTACATGTCACCTCATATTACAATGGGGCAGCTCAGTGATGCAAATTACTGAGTTGATTGATATACTTGGACCATATTTGGATATATTTTTATTCAGAGAAAATCTACTTGAAACAAGTGACTAGAGAAGGACATAAATACAAGGGGAAAGAAGGAAGGAAAAATGGAAAATGAGAGGGAAGATTATATTGTTGGTGTGGTAAGAATAATCAGGGGTCTCTATGTAAGTGGAACCATGGAGTTTTATGTACAGGGATAACATATTGTTTTTTATTTTTATTTATTTATTTTTTTGTATTTACTGCCAACCTCCTCTCCTCCCTCAGCTTTGAGTCTGCGAAGCTCTATATAACTTCTTGTCATTTCATCTGGGGTCGGGGAGCAGAGGTTACTCTGACTTACCATGCTCTAGTAAACATACCACCTCTATTACATCTGCAAACATGCATTCATAGGCATTAGTATTTAGTTTTAAATCTTTCATTTGCCAACAGAAAGAGCAGATTCTCTAAACAATAAACAACTATGGAGGAAATCATGAGATACTATAACAAGGAGGTGGTACCTCAAGTCCAAATCTGCTAGAAGTGATACCTGTGATACCTGGAGATTTGAGAAAGAAGTCTAAAAATTTTCTTTCTTACTTAAGAAATTGAAGAGTAATTAATTTTTGTGTGTAATTCATAAATATAGGGTTATATGAAGAATGCAGAGCTGATATTAAAAAGCATCATAACATGATGCTGTGACTTAAATTCTATGAAAATCCTTTGGGAATCAAGGAGAAATAAAAGAGTAATACTACTGAAAAAAAATAGTTTGTTCAAGAAAAGTAAAGTTTACAAACAGTAGTATAACTAAAATAATATAGCCAGACTTTAAGAACGTCACTGGTAGAGAAGACATTGCACAAAAAGACATTGTTATTTTGATGATAAATTAATCATTTGAGAGATTGAGAGATACTCTCAAATTAGTGGCAAACCAGAGAGATCAGAGTTAATTTTGATGTCCATATAATTTCCAAGAACTTAGAAGTTTCAACAAATGTAATTTGATCATATGCTCTTATTTAGGGGGAAAAAAGCAAATAAACAAATCTATAATGCATAAGGGAAAATAGTTCTTTGTTAAAGTTATCCACCCACACTTCCAAACTAAAACAGAAAACAGCAATATGATCTATATATTGAACGAGATCAAGACAGGGATAATGCTTGCAGCTCTGGGCAATTTTGTATGTGTGAGCTAGAGAGTAGTGGAAAATAAATTGCAGTGACTGGTCAACTGGAATGGCCAAGGCATTTCCTAGGATGAATGTTCAAAATTCCTTCTACTGTTAGTGACAATAGGACTATATATCATATAAAGAGAAATCTAATATAACATATATCATTCAAGTTTATCCCATTGCTGAAAATAAAAGGCATACTCTCAATAGATGAGGGCAAAATAAAGTGAAAGGAATTAATGCTAGTAAATGATCCAGTGTTTGACATATTCACAACATTGTCTTTCATTCGTTAAACCCTATATATAGAAACAGCCCATCTGCAAAAATTTAAAAAAATGTAGATATTAGTTAGAATAATTTTTTAGTAATTCTTATGAAGTGATGAAAGCCTGAATTAGAATAATGGCAGGAATTTGAGAGCTGTTTTTCAGGAAGACCAGAAAGGATTTGGTTTTGAATTGGATGGTTTTAATGAAAAGCAAGAGAATTTCACAACCATGTCTCAAGCCTTCATAACATTGATAAAAAATAGGAAAACTGGGAGAATGTCCATCAGATCTCCTCTGATAACATAAAAGAGCTATTAAACATGTACAGTATGGAAAAGAGCTTCCCTGGTGGCTCAGACAGTAAAAAATCCACCTGTAATGCAGGAGACCTAGGCTTATTCCCTGGGGTAGGGAAGATACCCTGGAGAAGGGAATAGCTACCCACTCCAGTATTTTTGCCTGGAGAATCCCACGGACAGAGAAGCCTGAGGGCTGCAATCCATGGGGTGGCAAAGAGTTTGTATAGAACTATTACAAAAATGGGGATTTTTTTTTTTAAGTATACGTAAAAATACATCATCATGTCTTTGTTCATGTCAGAGTTTCTGTTTAGTTTTGACTTTTGCTTTCCTTCTGATCCATTTCAGTCCCACCCTAATAAAACTCCACTTCTACTCCAAGCTAGATTCAATAATCATACAGCCACAAATGACTTTCTATAGCCTCTTAAGCTGATTTGGTCTTTTTCCTACAATACCTGGCATATTGCCCTCAGTACATTACTTCCTCAACTAGAATATTAACTTTTTGAGGGAATAAAGTTGCTTTTACCTCTGTACTCTCATTGCCCAACACAGTGTCTGGCCCAAGATAAACATTCATTATATTAATCCATTTGCTCTTTCATCATCATAACCTAACAGGCTAAAAGATTACTACTTAGGTAACACTTTGGGGCAAAAAATACCTAGTGATATGGATTATCCTAGTAAGAAGAGCTTTTTCTCCTGTCTTGATAGATAAAATTAAAAAACACAAAAACAAAAACAAATATCATATCAAAGATACTGTGCAGGAATCCTTGACATAATTTTGGAAGAAATGTAAAAGCAATATCCTGAGACTACAATCATTTATCAAGTAGCAGCTGTTGTTAGAATTGATATTGATCCTTGGTAAATTGCAACCAGAGTAACCTTGTTGTATCATCACAAAATTCTCCCACTACATTATTTAGCTATGAGATGCTTCCTTAACTTGTGTCCTTAGGTTTTTCTCTTCTATAATCAATCACATAAGGGAAAAAACCAAAAAGTGGTGTATAGATGTAACCCAAAATGTTTTGGGGCATTTTTCAATTAAACATTTTCTAGAAGAAAATATAACAGAATTACATAAAATAAATGATTATTTTGAAAAGCCACCAAATGGAAAGATAGCTTTAAAACTAGAAAGTGTTTATATGTGATTCAGTTCAATCTTCTCATCACTGAAGTAAAGAAACTGAATCTGATTAAGTAATATGACCAAGGCTGAAATGTCAAAGAGTTCTAGAATGTGAGATTCCTGACATCCAACTTAGTTTCTTTTACCCAATTACCATTAAGGAAATGAAAAGTGCTAGTTCCATAAGTTGTAAGAAGTTCAATAGCAACCTGAATTGAGGAGCCTCCTTCCCCTAGCCCCTCTGTTATTTTAGGAATATGGATCCTAAGTGGGACTATTGGAAGCTGAACTTAATTAATTATAGCTTTGTCTCTTATCATTGGTAAATTATCTAACCTCTCCATATTTTAATTTCCTTAGCTCCATAGTTTAATTACCTACCTCATAGAGCTTTGTGAAATATTTAATTTAAAACACTACTAAGTGTAGTTAGTGCTATAGTAATTGGGTTATAGTAAGAACTCAATAAGTTTCAGTTTGATGTTACTATTTTTGTTTCATAAAATAATAAGTCAAAGTTCTGATTTCCTAAATTGTAAAGAAAAATTCAACTGAAACTCTTGTAATTTAAATGACATCACTTTTTCTACATTCTCATCTTGCTTTAATTTCTACTAGCTTATACATCATTAGGAAGCATACATAGCACAGTATCAAAAATCCTACAGGGAAGGCCAGAGATTTCTTATATTTCATTATCTTCCTTCCTTCCTTTTTTTCTTTCTCTCTTTTCTGATGAATTAGTTAAAATCTCACAGATAATTACAATGCATGTGGAAACCTTGCTAAAATATCTTCATCAAAGTTATGAAATCTTAACTGATAGTGAAGTGATAGAGGTACAAAATAAAGTTTATAGAATTATATTTTCTGAGCAGTCAATATTCAGTCCATATTCAATGAAGCTGATCAAATTTGTGAAATACCAAACCCCTTTATCTTTCATCATCCTTCATTTTTCCTGCCTATACTTTTTCAGTTTTTCAACTTATTTATACACCCTTCCTGGAAGACAAAGGGCAAACAAAGGAGGAAAAATGCAAATCTGTTAATAAAGTTATTTCTTAGCAGATTGGAAAGAAGTGAGAAAACTTTAAATTGTAATGCTAGATCTATATGGATCACCTGATGTACCAATGTGGAGCAGCTACAATTTCTCTATCTTACCCTGACGTGGGTACTTGATGTGTTAACTGATGTGTTTTGAAAGAGATGGGGCACTTAATTTTTAAAACTATTCACCACAAATGACTGAATGATCCTGCAACAATTGAAATAGATCCTTCTCTATAAAAATACACTGAAGTTTTTACATTTAATTGAACTAGTGTCACTAAAACTAAAATATCTTTAGCAGCATCATCAATTTACTAATCAGTCTTTTTCACTGCTGTTGCATTTAATGTACAACTCATGATACTAAACAAACATAAATCTAGGTAACTCAAAAGAAAGAGACAAAACTTATCCATGTAAACAGAAAAAAAGCTGTGCAGAAAGTCCAAAATCATTTTGAATATTGAATTTAAAATATAAGGCAATGTGCATTTAAATAAATATATCAAGAGAAAAGAAAGGAATAAGGGAACCTAAAACCTCTTAATAGACTGAATATATACACAGATAATGGCAGGATCATATATGAACCCAGCGGTCTAATTCATACCTACAGCAACATGCCCAGGAAACCATAGCTAGAATAAATAGCCCAGGAAGACAGTCAACTATGAATCAGACTTTTTTAGGAAGTTTGATTGTTATCTTTAGTCACAATCCAGGAAGCTAAGTAAAAACTTCTGTTAACAATTGGTCCTAAGTGACCAGGATTTGATTAATAACTAGCAGCTTCTCTAATTTTTGTCCCCATTTTCAATTTAGAGCCAACCAGAGAAAGCCAAATATGCACCCAACTCCACGGGATGCCCTGCTTTTCACTAGCCTTTCTATTGATTCCCCAAGCCAATAGCCTTCAATCAGGGCATACCTGAAGCCTTCCTTTGTCTCCACCATAGTTTCCCCTTTGGAAGAAAAGCTATGACAAACTTTTCTTCCAAGTTTTCCTTGGAAGAAAAGCTATGACAAACCTAGACAGCATATCAAAAAGCAGAGACATTACTTTACAAACAAAGGTCTGTCTTGTCAAAGCTATGGTTTTTCCAGTAGTCATGTACGGATGTGAGAGTTGGACTATAAAGAAAGCTGAGTGTGGAAGAATTGATGCTTTTGAACTGTGGTGTTGGGGAAGACTCTTGAGAGTCCCTTGGACTGCAAGGATATTCAACCAGTCCATCCTAAAGGAAATCAGTCCTGGGTGTTCATTGGAAGGACTGATGCTGAAGCTGAAGCTCCAATACTTTGGCCACCTGATGCAAAGAACTGACTCATTGGAAGAGATCTTGATGCTGGGAAAGATTGAAGAAAGGAGGAGAAGGGGACGACAGAGGTTGAGATGGTTGGATGGCATCACCAACTCAATGGACATGAGTTTGAGTAAACTCTGGGAGCTGGTGATGGACAGGGAAACCTGGGCATGCTTCAGTCCACTGGGTCACAAAGAGTGGGACACGACTGAGCAACTGAACTGAACTGATAAAGGTTTCCCATTCTGTCCTTGTGTGCATGCTAAGTCACTTCAATCATGTCCAACTCTTTGAGACACTATGGGCTGTATGTAGCTTGCCAGGCTCCCCTGTCCATGGGATTCTCCAGGCAAGAATACTGGAGTGGGTTGCCATGTCTTCCTCCAGGGAACTTCTGGACCCAGGGATAGAATCTGCATCTCTTATGTCTCCTGCTTTGGGAGGCAGGTTTTTTACCACTAGCTCCACCTGAGAAACCAATATCTCTCCCAAAACACAAATGACAGTGGCAGACTCCGTTGCTACATAATAAACTCTGAACAAATAGTTGGTTTTCATTTACTTCAACTCGACTGAGCACCTACTGCAGTCCATCAATGGACAATATGCTTAGATATATTAAAAAGTCAATCTTCACAATATTCTGTGGCAATTTTTTTGTCCCCATTTTAAGATACAGAGAACTTAAATTTGCAGGAGTTTACATAGCTTCTCATGTTTTCATATTTACCTCATGTTAAAGTAAGTGGGTATATTTTGATTAAAGTCTTTGAGATAATATTAAGAGAATATCTAACAACAATAACAAAAATATAAATTAGCTGAATGTTTTCTAGCATTATTTGCCTTTATATCTATCACCTTGCTGGACAAATATCAACACCGTATTTTTAGCTGATGCATCATTTTAATATTATAATTTATCAAAATATATATAAAATTTGAAATAATGAAAAGCATAATAAAAATAACTTTTTTAACTTATTTGCTATAAGAACCTGAAATAATCTGAAATAATTTGCTTGTCAAGCAGTGATTGTATCAATGGGTTTTTCATAGATAATGTGTAGAGAATTTTATAAAACAATGTAATAGTTTATTATGTTGACAAGGAAACAACTAAAAATAAGATTTGTGTGATTCTAAAAGAAGATGATAAGTATTTGCCTAGCACTTCAGATATGCTGCAATTTTTTAAACTGCCTAACAATCATGTAAATACTACTGTGCTTATTTTACAAATGAAGAAGCAAAGTTGTCAAGATATTCAGAACTTTAAGCCTCTCAGCTAGTGAGCAGGGAGTCTATATTTAAAAACTGGATTACTTTTTGGTTTCAAAGTCCAACAAACATGCTCAACACAACTTTTGATTAAAATTCACTTTAAAATGTTCCCTTACCATGTAAGGTGGCCACAGAACCTAAAATTGAATTTACTTTTTAACGATAAAATAAGGCTAGCTTTATAGGAAAGAAGGGGGGAAATGCTATTTTCACACATTTGACATTACTACTAAAAAAACAGAAAAATATAGATGAATAATGAGGCTTTCTAAGGCCTAAAAATAAAATGATACTTAAAAATAATTCTTTTAACAAAGACATGAAAAAGTAAAAAGAAATATACAGATAACATTGTTTAAATAATAATGTGGAATAAGAAATGGTGAGTAAAGGCCAAATAATTTCTCATGTGGTTTTCACTTTGTTTTAGTAATTCCATTCAGTTAACTCAAACCTTCATTATGAATTCCTTGCATTGAGTGTAAACTGAGATAAACAGAAAGCTGGAATTCAATAATCATTATAAAAAGAAAGATTCAAGCTCTTGGCCTTTATAACATATCATGTTAATGAAGGAAAACTATTTTCTTGAAATTTCCCTGTTTTAATAAAAGTAACAAATTTGTTATGTAAAATTATAAATGTCAAAGTTATGATCTGATCATTTCGTTAAGTGTACAGTGGAAAAAAGGTGCTTCGTTTACACACCTTAAAGATGTTGCTCCTTTTTTTAAAGAAATGTTTTATCTATTTGGTGGCATGGAGGGATAGGGGGCAGGAGGAGAAGGGGACGACAGAGGATGAGATGGCTGGATGGCGTCACTGACTTGATGGATTTGAGTCTGGGTGAACTCCGGGAGTTGGTGATGGACAGGGAGGCCTGGCGTGCTGCGATTCATGGGGTCTCAAAGAGTCGGACACGGCTGAGCGACTGAACTGAACTGAACTGAACTGATAAGAGATCTTATGAGGATGGAGGGGAGAAAAGGTATTGGGCAGGTTGGGAGATGGATTTTATAATACCCAGGGAGCTTTCCAAACAATATGTAACTCAGAGGTTGAGGTTGATGCCAAGAGAAACTATATTGAAAAGAACATGTTCCAATCCCTTTGAAGCAATTGTATGAATAGCACAGAGAGACTGTACACATTAGGATCCTGAACTTCTACTGATTGGGTGACACCCATCAAGTCCTTAAATCTGTGACAAGTTTCTTCATATTTAAGACAGAGATAATGATATTAGAACCTCATGGGATTGTTGTAAGGATTAAGAGTAAACATGTATGTGTTGACATACAGTAAGCACGAGGTTTATTACTGCTATCAGTTTGAAATAAAGTAAATGACTTTGTTTTGGAGAATGAGCAGCAAGCTGAAAGTTTTTTATGCTTACTGTGGTGAGGGTTTGGTCACTAAGTTGTGTCCAGTTCTTGCATCCCCATGGACTGTGGCCCTCCAGTCTCGTCTGTCCATGGGATTTCCCAGGCAAGAATACTGGAATGGGTTTATGCTTATGGTCAAGACAAATGGGATGCTGCTTGTTCCACAAGCTATGACAATATTCTTAGAGGGAGGAAAAAATCAAAAGAAAAGAATTGCTTTCTGGAAAAAAAGTAAGCATCATGTGTGTGTCTTTTCAATTGAAGAAACTTATCACAGCTTCTCTATTCTCCATAATGGCCAGTGAACATTTGAACATAACACAATCATGTTGCATTCTGTCTCCATATTTTTGTGACTCTTGTCAAAGTTGGTACATCTTGAAAGTAGTAATTATGTAACTTTTTGAATTTCAATCGTCTAGTAATACAGAGGTATTCAATAAATATTGAAGGAGTGATGAACAAATTTCAAAAAATAAATGAACGAATGCATGGACTTATAGTTTTCAGAGAAAAAATGCTATTCACATAGAGTGGACTTAATATTTAACATGAAATGGAAATTCCATTCAGACGCTTCTTTCAAAACAAATCTGCATCTTAGAAATGATTCAGAAGCCCTACCAAGATGATTGATTTCGTCCAAAGGATTGCATAGTGTTCCGTTTCTACTTCAACCTCACAGAAAATATTTAATGTCTGCTAAATAAAGAGCTGTACTTGTATTGTCTCTTGACCAATAAGTCACGTTATCTTATTAAGAAAAAAGGGGAGAGTCTACCTTGGGAAGAATTTTCATTTATTTATAAACACATACAGATTTATTAGTTTGAATTGGTGATAGATTTTCAAAAATTGAAATTAGTTTTAACTAAATTTAAGACCAAAAAAAAATTTCTCCTTTTGAAATCTTGAAGATATTTTAGAGTGCACATTGTATTGCCCATGCTTGCCTTCCAAAATTAACTATATGTGGCAAGTTTGGCATATCTTTTGTTGATAAAACTTGGTTTTAATTTAGGAATCACACTGATTTGAGCTATATTATTTATTTGGTAATTTTAGTGCTTGCAGAGTATTTCCATGATTTTGTTTCTCAGAAATAATATGAGAAGTGGTATGTAATTACTTCTTACCCTATTTGAGTCAATTCTTGATCTGGAAGTATAGATGGGAGGAGGGATGTTGAAAGCTTGAGGTACCAGGTATTCCTCAGCATCCATCATATCTTCTAAATCTTCTTCATCCAAGAGATTCTGAAAGAACTTGCTGTCGTTTGGACTGGGAAGCTTCATACGATCATCACCCTAAAAAATTGCCCATCAGATACACACACAAAAATGATTCTTTCCTTCATGTTAAATATGTGAAGTTTGCAGCACATTTATATAATATCAAAATCATTGCAAATTAATGCACTCATTAAAAAATATTTAGCACAATTACCTGCCATATAGAAGCCTATAACATATATAGATATGACAGGGAAAGATAAATAAATACAAAAAGAATCTGATAAATGCTCATTTAAGATGAATAAAGCAGAATGCTATGGCTATTTTTAGAGAGGCATAATCCATTTTAGCTTTGAGAATAATGGTAGGTTTCATTGCCAAGACGGTGTTTGAACTGTGACTTTAAGAGTAAATAATAAAGAAAGAGCAATGAACTTATCAATCTCTATTATATTTGGTTGGTTTACAGTGCAACGCTATCAGGACACAAAGTATCCATGATTTGTTCTACAGCATAACATTATGAAGGTGCTATCATTGAAAATCACAGCAAGCATGGAAAAGAACATAAATGGAAATGGGAGAAACACCAAAACAATTGTTACTCTCTTAACTCAACTATTTCTTAAATAGGATTTAAAAATTTAAGTTATATGATATTTTTGTAAACATTTTTTAAAATCAGAGTTAATTTGGGAAAAAGTTAGATAGAAATCATTGTCTGCTAAAACGTGACTTTTATCTTCACGTCAGACTATTGATATGAAGATAAACAGTGCTCTGTTTTATTGAGAAATTTTAACTCAGTGTTATCCAGACCATTTGTTTATGGTTTAGGCAAAATATTCACAACAGAATTTACTGCAAATTTAAATGATCAAATCCATTTTTTGTAGTGCTACATATAAAATATTCTTTTGGCCTATTATTTTATCTATATATATTCATCTAAATCTGAGTTCTTGTGTGGTTATAATAACCTGAGATATTATTTTTTAAATAAAAATATTTTAAAATATTTTTCGAGGAAACGAAATGTCAATATAAACTTCTAATTCACTGCCTTCAAATATGGACACAATGAAAATGAAAATTTATTTTCTTTTTTTTTCCATTGTGTATAACAATGAATATAACTAGTAGAGTACTTCAAGGCTTGTCTGAGGATAAAGGCCTTTTTATGCACATGAATAATCATAATTATCTGACAGATCAATAGCAGAGGCACTTAAGTGCTAAGGGAAAATGCTTAGAAGTGGTTCTGACAAGCAAAAGTCATTTCACATTATGTTCTGCTTAGCTAATCAGTTTGTGAGTGGTGATATCCACAGTTTGAAAGTTCAGATAGTATTACTATTTTGTAGTGAGCTTTCCATTCTGATCTTCTCAAAAACCTAAGTCAAAGGTACAAACCTGAATAACTAGATATCTTTGAGGGTCTCGAGCCATCCTTGAAAATTCAGCCGCCAGTTCCTTAAATTTAGGTCTACTGTCAGCATCAATCATCCAACCTAGAAATTCACAAGCAATAAAAGTCACTATATCCATAATTAGGAAGAAGTGGGATGTAAAATTTACAAAAATATAGGTTAAGTTTGAAAAATATTATTTTAATAAAAATGACCTGAAAAACAAAGAAAACTAATGAAAGAAACAACTCAATAGGTGAGAGTCTCACAATCAGTTTACTGATATTCATAGCTACATGTAACAGGGAATAACATAAGCTTTTTATCTTGTTGATATAATTTAAAATTAATTTTTTATCATAGAAAATATAACCTAGGCTAACCATAGGAACTTATGAAATCTTAGATCTTTTCTCATTATATGTAAAGAGAATTTTTTAAAAAAACTTTTCTTTGATGTGTATAGAAGGTGAGATTGGAATATAATTTATCAGTTTATATCAGAAGTGACATGGATTAAAAACTTTGATTTCAATGTGATACACTGGCATAAAAGTGAACAACAGAATCAAAAGCAACTTTTTTATGCTATTTTTTTTTCCTGGTGGGAAAAACAACTAATACAAAGTGATTGGCAATGTTTGTTGAGCAATAGCTGTTCGTTTATCTGAGTATTAGCCTTTCCAGCATAAAAACACTATCAGCAGTTTTCAAGATATGTATTATTATTTTGCTGGGAGTCTAGATAAAGTTGGTCTTATCTCCCCAGGCTCTATTTAACTGGTGAAATGACAAGAATAAAAGTACCAAGCTTGCCTTGATTTTACTGCCAAATGACCCTGTTCTTAGATATTAAAACTTCTAAAAGCGAGGTACAAGTCCTTATTTGGCAAAAATGTATTTCTGAGTTTTCATTATTTTATTGGAGCTTCTAAATGAGCTATCTAAATCATCTCACTCTAGTTATGCGATTAAGGTATGTCAGGCATGTGTTTGCACACTCTCTTCCATAGATGACTATCAAACAATGTTTGACCTAATAAAGTTATAAAACTTGTTTCTCTGTTTCTGGTAATTCAATCTTTATTCTTGTTATGGGAAGTCTTTAGCTGCCATTAATATTATTTGATTTTTTTCTCTTCCAACTAAGCTCAGATGCTCTATATTTTATATGCAACCATTAAAAAAATCTTTTTGATACCAAGATGTTAATGAGAAAAATCAGTGTTTCTGGAACTCTATGGGAACAAAAAAGGTTAAATTCTCAGTGAGGTATCAGTTTCTTTCTAACTAAATATTGAGTAAATAGAACTACGCTAGAGAAAAGGGCATGCTGACCCAAACTGAAAAGCACATTTTTTATTTCTTCCCTCACTGTCAGAATGTATCACACATGTCATGAATATAAATCTGAGTAGACCTGGGTCCAAAGTCTCTTATTAATAAGATGCTTATTCACCTTCACCAGTTTGTTTCTTTGCTAACCCTGTGTAAATCAAAAGGGGAAAACCCCAGATTACACAAGAAAGATTGCTGAATGCTAATCTCATTTAAATTAATTCAGAAACTCCAGAGACTTCCCTAATTCTATTTAAATTAAGAGCCTAGGCTTGCAAAACACATTTATAACACATATGTGTCTGAGACACAGAAGGGAGAAAGAAAAATAAGAGAGTTAGATGTAAACAAATGATTTAATTGAAAAGAAAGTAAATATTCACAATCTTTTTAGTTCAATATAGATTCATGCTTTTCCACTTCCCACTCTGCCTTGCTAATTTCCTGTTGATTGAGACTGGTAAACTCATTTCCATTTAATTCATCTTTTTAAATGATTAGCTTCAAGCTTCTTTTCCTTTATGTGTAGATGGTTTCTTTAGTCTGCTTTTTTTCCTTTAAAGATTATTAACATTATCGTGATTAATTACATCCCTTTGTGAGAAACAAGTTGATTGTATAGAAGTGATAAGAATCAAAGTGAAATAAATAAGTGTAAGAATCATATAATGTTGACTTCATAGTATGAAAGCATGATACTGCTTCACATTTAAAAAAAATTGCAACAAACACAGGTGTTTATATTCTCCTTTCACAATGATCTTTAAAATTTTATGTTTTTCAATACACAGAAAAAATTGTGAAGATTGATTAGCAATCTTACATTTGACCATGACCATGTAAACGTCAATAGTGCAGATGGGAGGCTGAGGCAAACGTTCTCCTTTCTCTAATAAATCAGGAATTTCTCTGGTTGGAATTCCATCATAAGGTTTTCCTCCAAAGGTCATCAGTTCCCATATAGTGACTCCTAAATTAGAGATCAAATTCACACATAAGCACATCAGCAATATACTGTGAGCAAACCAGCAACATGTCCGTGGCAAAAGAATGCTTTTCAGAGGGTAATTAGAAATAGTGTAAAGAACGGCTCTTCAGAATCCTATGACCATATGAGGAGCCCAATGTTAAAATCTTTGTGGGTAATTTAGTTTTTTTAGCATTGTCCTGAAAATTTTAATGGGTAGTGGAGACAGTTCAAAGAGGATATCAGAAAACAGAATCTGTTCCCCATTTCTACTACATTATACTAATGTTTGTTGCCCCAGTTTAAGTTTCATCACATTAGAGCCTGTAAAACAATTTATTTACTATATACATGTGTACTGATACTAAACAAATATGATTAAGTAAAATCTGATATTGATTAATTTTGAGATTAACATTTTTGCTATTAAAAGTCTTAAAGGTCAAGCTAGGGTTCTAGAATGTTTAGGTTACAATAAATAATTGTGCCTTTCTTTTTAACTAATGTGAAGAGAACAAGTGGAATAAAACATTCATTTCTTTAGCACATATGAGAGACTGATTGAAGAATGATCCATATGCAAAACAAAATGCATGTAAAGTGATCATCTCCAAATTGAAAGAAATCAGTAATAGTCTATTTCTTAGATAATAACAGTATCTTGAATCACTAGAACATTGCTTTCCTTGATGAAAGCAAATACTCTAAATACTAGCTTGCAAGTAGTTAACTTTGATAAGAATAATGATACTGATACGAACAGTAACATACACAGAGCTCCTCTTTATAATCTAATAATTAGCTAATTTAATAGTTATAGTTTTCTTAAGAGTAAAGGTTATTAGTTCAGAAATTGTATCTGCTAATACAATAGTATTGGCAAGTGAATTTTAACTGATGCATATAAGAGTATCTTTCAATATAAAATTTATTAATGATGGTTATTTTTTCCTGCTGCCATTTGTAATGAATTATTTATTCAAGCTGAAGTCATTTTTAGCTTATAACAGTTATCACTGACTGATAAAAATGCAAAGCTTAAAATATAAAAAGATATGTAAACTTCAAATTATTCATCATAACAGTATCATTAAAGATTATCTGATTTTTGGTTAATGTTTACATCTTATAGATCTTAAATATAGTATAAACATGTAAATTAGTTATGAAATTTAACTGTTTCAGCCTTATAAAACACTACTTGATTTTGCATACTGCAAATGACTCATAGAACTGATGACTAAAAGTCAGTGTTCACGATGAAGGCTGAAACAAAGTAAGAAGTAGATTACTGTCTATTCATATTGTCATATTTATACAATATGTATTTAATGACAACATTTTATTAACTTCTGTTTGTAATTATAAAAGAATAGGTACTTTGACATCGCTATTAGGACTTCTATGAGTAAGATACAAGGCAACTACAAGTAAAAATAATAGAAAATACAATAAACAGAAACACATCAATATAAAAGTTGAAGTAGAAAAATCAAAACCCCCACTTCTACCAATAATATTCCAATTATATCTTTGCAGAGTTGATGACAAGATAGGGTTAAACAGAGATGGCTGCATGTAGAAGAGCAAGAAAACTAAATCAGAAATATCTTTAAAACTTATAATTCTATCGTTTGAAGATAGAAAACATATTCAATGCATATTTATTTTTATAAAAGTAAAGATGCACCCAGTGGCAATGTTCCATGTAGATTCACTGTAAACAAGACTATGAATCTTTCTTAGACTTTTATGACTTTTGCAACCAACTATGATATATAATAAAAATCTTAAAATGCCTTATAGATATGGGTTGATGACCTGGGCTATGTTTCAAAACAGAGTTCACTTTATCTATCTATCCATCCATCTATCTGTCCATTCATCAGATTCTGAGATATTGCAACTCAACATGAAGTATAATAGTATGACTTTAAAACAGGATTTTCTTCAAAAAATACATTTTATTATTAAAAATGTGATTGCCCTGTCAATATTTCCTTTAATGTATATATGCATTTATTTATTCTAGAAATCATTTAAAATTTGTAGATTGTCACATTTATTTCAGGGAAACATAAGTAGGAACAAAAAGGGAAAGAAAATAAAAAAATCTATTTAATAAAATCACTGCAGATGGTGACTGCAGCCATGAAATTAAAAGACGCTTGCTCCTGGGAAGAAAATTTATGACAAACCTAGATAGCATATTGAAAAGCAGAGACATTACATTGCCTACAAAGGTCTGTCTAGTCAAGGCTATGGTTTTTCCTGTGGTCATGTATGGATGTGAGAATTGGACTGTGAAGAAAGCTGAGTGCCGAAGAGTTGATGCTTTTGAACTGTGGTGTTGGAGAAGTCTCTTGAGAGTCCCTTGGATTGCAAGGAGATCAACCAGTCCATTCTAAAGGAGATCAGCCCTGGGTGTTCTTTGGAAGGAATGATGCTAAAGCTGAAACTCCAGTACTTTGGCCACCTCATGCAAAGAGTTGACTCATTGGGAAAGACTCTGATGCTGGGAGGGATTGGGGGCAGGAGGAGAAGGGGACGACAGAGGATGAGATGGCTGGATGGTATCACCGACTCGATGGGCATGAGTTTGGGTGAACTCTGGGAGATGGTGATGGACAGGGAGGCCTGGCGTGCTGCACTTCATGGGGTCGCAAAGAGTCAGACACTACTGAGCAACTGAATTGAACTGAACTGAAATCTATCTTATATGCAAATCTACTTTATCATGTAATATATATGCTAATCTATACCATATAATATATAAATGCATATGTACTTGCTAATGTATCTCATATTATGTATACTTCTATATCATATTTAAGTGTATATGATTTATATGTAATGATATATATCTGTTTTTAATTTAGTCCTTTCAGCTTAATTAAGTTTTGTCAAGGGTTCCCTTGTACTTGCCTAATCTCAAACACACAACACTCCGCTTCTAAGCTAGTAGACTACATGAGGTCTTCATGAAAATTTTAACACCTCATATGGTTTACAGGTGTGGAAAGAAAAACTACCCCATAGAAATATCTTATATTTTAAAGATACTTTATACTGTTTTTAGATAAAAAATACAGGTTGTTTAATCTTCTTTCAAAAAATAAAACCTAAGCTTAAATTTGCGTAAAATAAATTGCTTCATGATTTCAAGACTCACCAACACATTTTCATTTAAAGAAGCACTGAGCTTTTTACTTGTTAGAAGTGCTAGTTTTATACCGTTTATGTAAACTTAGAAAAGGTATTGATTTATTCTCACTAATACTTAGTATTAGTGTACTTAAGTTTGTAAATAGCCAGACAGGCACTAAGAAGCTCATTTCAAAAACTGTTAGATGCAAATAAATAAATGTTCTAAAATTTAAAATCACTGTTCCCATTCATTTATTAATTTTCTTATATATCTATTTACTTCAAAAGTAGTTCATAAATTATAATTAAAGGTATAATTATAAATCATCACTCTTATCATTCTCTTCTCTCACATTTAATGCTCTCATCCTACTGCTTTCAATAATTGGTATTTGTTCTAACAATAATCTCTATTTTCTTACTATATAACTAGATTTCAATAAGAAAATGCTTTTTAAAAAACATTTATTAGAACATTTGAAAAACATTTATAAAAAACATTTGAAATTATGTTTTCAAAGATCTGTTGAAAATGAAGGCCATAGGAGTCTATGAAAACATCCTTAATCTAAAACTGCTGCTTTTTGTTTTGTTCATCAAAATGATTAGACAAGTTGCTACCAAAGCAAAGGTTATGATAGACAACTCAACCAATACATTAATATATTACATTTTAGAGAACCAAGAAACCTAAAATGTTTATTTTTGCTTTAAAAGCCTTATAACACAAAGAAGAATTATTTACCATAGCTCCAAACGTCGCTCTGATGGGTGAATTTCCTATAATGTATACACTCCAGAGCCATCCATTTAATTGGCATCTACAGAAAAATAAGAAGTGTAAGTCTTATGAAAAGTCATTTCTATATTTCCTCAATATGAGTCTCTGGATTTGCCTCCCTTGTATGCATAGAAAAATAGAAATGTGTTATTTTCAAAACAGGGAGGAAATGAAATCCAATCTTAAAAAGAATTAATTACAAATATTTATTTTTAAAACCTTCATAAACAGTAAAAAGGGAAATAATAAGTATCACTTTCTAAGCTTACTATTCAGTGATCAAGTTACTAGTTAATATTATGATTCACAGTATCAATTCTAAAACATCTAATACATATATTTCTAATAATGTGATCATACTGTATTGTTTTGCCCCAAATAAGATTCCCTACATTTTCAGGAACCCTTTCCACCCTCAAACTTCAGGCCACTGATAAAATGAACTCTTTCTATACCTGTTCTCTCCCTCTCCTCTCAGATAATTTGGTCACTAAAACACCTAAAATAATGAATTCCAAAGTTAGCCTTCCTTTGTTCCCCAGCCACAAACGATCTCCCTCGACTTGGGTAGCCAGTATTGAAAATATGTACCATTTTCAAAATAGGAATTATATAAAAGAATATGAGAGGATCAGTACAAATCCATCATCACTGTAAGAAAAGCGACTCAGCTCACATACCCTGCTGCTGATGGGTCAGCAGAACAAGTTTCAACTACGAAGGGCAGTGTTATAGAACTGGGAATATAATTAGATTCTATGGAATAAAGATAAACACTTCTACCTCACAGTTGAAAGCTTAAAACTAAATAGGCCTTTGAAATCATGAGGTTGGCTGCTCACCAAGGTGACACCAAGGTAACTCAGTGACAGAATCATGGTATTCAGTGAAAGGGAACAGAAGACACATTGAAAGTAATTTCCCTATGGGCAAGGAGTTAGCCGACTTTATGGACTACAGACACTGTTAAAGAAGTAAGTTTAAATCACAGGTGGCTTGATAAAGACTTAATGGTTACTAGGCATTTAAAGCTCTAATGAATCTTGCTTTAGACAAATCTTACAGCTGTATGTTCTCAAGACAAGTGAAGTCATGTGATTTATAGACTTCTACTTCTGTGCAGTGTTGTAGTGAATTTCAAAGCTGTGGTCTCAAATGGCTGCAATTTCTAGTAAATAGGCAAAATAGGCTAATAAAATCAAGGAAAAGCCAGAGAAAGCTACAAAACTGAAGATTTAAAAAATATACATGTTGTGTTTTGCTTTGTGTTTGTGATAAGATTTGAATATATATAGTTTTATTTATAAGCTTTTAGTATAAAAATCAATGTTTAGCATTTGGAGGCCTGTCACTGTAAAATAATTATAATATGCATCTGGATGAGCCATGATGAGTAAAGGCAAATAATAAACATATTTACCTGACACATTAATTACTTGTCTTTGTTAGCATGCACTTATAGGTTAAGGCTGCATCTGCTTATTTTATTTGGTTTCTTCTGATGTAAGTTTATCCAGGCCAAGCTAGATGAGCCTCCACACGAAGAGGAGGTATCCTCAATAGTTAGCCAAAAATAACAAGCTAAACTGTGGGTTAATGAAGAAAGATAAGAACTGAACTAAGGCATGGATTGAGACCCCATATGGTGAATGAGAGAGGCAGAAAGACAGCTGCCAGGCAGGGCTTGTGGGTGGAGAGTCAGAAAAGTTAGAAGAGGCAGTGGCACTGTTCCTTCGGGTAGAATGGTTGACATTCTAGTGGAGGGAGTCAGAGAATACTGGGTTGACCAAAAAGTTCTTTTGCTTAGTGAGTTTTTGTTACTGTTGTTGTTTAGTTGCTAAGTCATGTCCAACTCTTGGGACCTCATGGACTGTAGCTCACCAGGCTCCTCTGTCCATGGAATTTCGCATGTAAGAATACTGAAGTGGGTTACCATTTCCTTCTCCAAGGGATCTTCCCAACCCAGAGATCAAACCTGAGTCTCGTGCATTGCAGGCTGATTCTTTAACACTGAGCCACCAGGGAAGTCCTGATTAGTGAATACTTTGTTCAATAAAAGTCTTAGTGAAAATGAAAAATGTGTCTTTAATTTTTACTTAAAGCAAAATGAACTTTTTGGTCAATCCAATAAATAAACTGGTAAATCATATGCTACAATGAAAATAAACAAACAAAAAAACCCGAGCCAGATAAGAGCAATCTGTTGCTTTTGCTACAGGAGAATTAGAAGTTAAATAGAATGTTCAGCTTTCCAATATCTATGATTCTTGGTAGTAGCAAGACTTCTCTCTAGTCTATGAGAGAGAAGTACTTCTCTGATCTCTTTGTGATAGTCTTAAATTAGTACGATCAATGAAACAATTTATATTGCCCTGGATTAAAATGCAATCTTTAGAGTTTCTTAGGAGCTACCCACTCCCCATTAGAACTGACATAAAGACCACTTGGATCCAGACACTCATCATATTTTAGCTACTTTTGAGAAATGGAAGTTGGTAATATATACTATATATATTTTAAATATTCTGTTAATATATATGTGTATGTATGTGTATGTACATGTATACAACTATATGTATATATAGTTGTGTATATATATGTGTGTGTGTATGTATGTGTGTGTATGTATGTGTATATATATATATATATATATATATATTACTGTGGGTAGGAGAGAAGGCAAATAGTAGAACTAAGATTTTATAATCTCTTAAACCTCAGGTTTGTTGGCTTCTTTCTATAACATATAAGGAGATAAAAGGATATTACAGTATATTTTCAAGTAATATTGCTCTCAAAAAGATATTCACCTTTCCTCCATCAGCATTATACTCTTTTTCATCTCCTTCCAAGAGTCTTGCTAGTCCAAAATCCGTGATTTTCACATGGTTTGGAGATTTCACTAAGACATTACGGGCTGCCAAGTCCCGATGAACAAGCCGTCTTTCTTCCAGGTACATCATTCCCTGAAAAACACCAAATTTCCCAAAGAAGCAGTTAATGCCTAGGGTTTTCCATTGTCAAAAAAAGGAGTTTCCTAGCTTTCAGGTGTAAGTGCTTGATTTCTCTAAGTGATGTAAAAATTTGATAACGTTTCCAAAATTAGGGAAAAAGCAGATGTTAAAAAGCAAACCACAAATAGCTTTGGCTTTTATTCCCAAAAGCCTTATAAAAGCAGAATGGATTATCTGCACATGAGCTCATTGTTAGATCATTTTTTTCCCCCAGGTACTTTATATTCTTTTGCAAACACTTTGATTAGTGAGAATGAAAGTGTCCTAATAGACTGGCTAATGGAAAGAGATGGGACTACCAGACCACCTGACCTGACTCTTGAGAAACCTATATGCAAGTCAGGAAGCAACAGTGAGAACTGGACATGGAACAGACTGGTTCCAAATAGGAAAAGGAGTATGTCAAGGCTGTATATTGTCACCCTGCTTATTTAACTTCTATGCAGAGTACATCATGAGAAACGCTGGGCTGGATGAAGCACAAGCTGGAATCAGGATTGCTGAAAGAAATATCAATAATCTCAGATATGCAGATGACACCACCCTTATGGCAGAAAGTGAAGAGGAACTAAAAAGCCTCTTGATGAAAGTGAAAGAGGAGAGTGAAAAAGTTGGCTTAAAGCCCAACATTCAGAAACAAAGATCATGGCATCTGGTCCCATCACTTCATGGGAAATAGATGGGGAAACAGTGGAAACAGTGTCAGAATTTGTTTTTTTGGGCTCCAAAATCACTGCAGATGGTGATTGCAGCCATGAAATTAAAAGACGCTTACTTCTTGGAAGGAAAGTTATGACCAACCTAGACAGCATATTAAAAAGCAGAGACATTACTTTGCCAACAAAGGTCTGTCCAGTCAAGGATATGGTTTTTCCAGTGGTCATGTATGGATGTGAGAGTTGGACTGTGAAGAAAGCTGAGCACCGAAGAATTGATGCTTTTGAACTGTGGTGTTGGAGAAGACTCTTGAGAGTCCTTTGGACTGCAAGGAGATCCAACCAGTCCATTCTAAAGAAGACCAATCCTGGGTGTTCATTTGAAGCACTGATGCTAAAGCTGAAACTCCAATACTTTGGCCACCTCATGTGAAGAGTTGACTCATTGGAAAAGACCCTGATGCTGGGAGGGATTGGGGTCAGGAGGAGAAGGGGACGACACAGGATAAGATGGCGGGATTGCATCACTGACTCGATGGACATGAGTTGAGTGAACTCCGGGAATTGGTGATGGACAGGGAAGCCTGGCGTGCTGTGATTCATGGGGCTGCAAAGTGTCAGATATGACTGAGCAACTGAACTGAACTGAACATGTATTTGGACTGACCCACATATTTTTGTTTTCTTCTCAATATTTTGTTTCATGTCATCTTCCCCCATACACCCACTCCAAAAACACTCAGCTATCCATACTTTTCAAAAGTATTTCATATAAAGGTTTAATGGAGGCAAAATCACCATTATAGATTCTATCAAGGCTGAGAATTATATTATTCTTCTTCTTGTGTGCATGCTAAGTCGCTTCAGTCATGTCCAACTCTCTATGACTCTGTGGACTGTAACCCACCAGGCTCCTCTGTCTATGAGATTTTCCAGGCAAGAATACTGGAATTGATTGCCATACCCTTTTCCAGGGGAATCTTCCTGACCCAGGCATCAATCCCACATCTCTTGTGTCTCTTGCATTGACAGGTAGATTCTTTACCACTAGTGCCACTTGGGAAGCCCTTATTCTTATTAATTATGCAAAAAATGAAATATACCCTAGGGGCATTCAGTTCAGTTCAGTTGTTCAGTCGTGTCCGACTCTTTGCGACCCCATGAATCACAGCATGCCAGGCCTCCCTGTCTATCACCAACTCCTGGAGTTCACTCAGACTCACATCTATTAAGTCAGTGATGCCATCCAGCCATCTCATCCTCTGTCGTCCCCTTCTCCTCCTGCCCGCAATTAAAAGCCTATAATTTAAAAATTGGTTTTGATGACATTAGTAGTCACTGTGAGAACTCACAAGTGAAAGTACATCATTTATAAAGACCTTCAAATTAGCCTTTAATGTTTTCTTCATAAAACATATATATAATTAAAAATAAAGTGTATTGCTGATTGCCAACAAGAGATATAACTGGATTTTCCCCCAATACGCACACACACATATGTATATGTACATATGTGTACTGTTTGTTGTTGTTTAGTTGTTAAGTCATGTCTGAGTGTTTTGAGACCCCATGGAGTGTAGCTTGCCGGCCTCCTCTGTCCATGGGATTTCCCAGGCAAGAATACTGGAACAGGTTGCCATTTCCTTCTTCAGGAATCTTCCTGACTCAGTCATATTGAACCCACCTTTTCTGCATTGGCAGACATGTTCTTTACCACTGAGCCACCATGGAAGCTCATACATATGCATACATATGTGTTATATGTATACATACATGTATATTAGATCATGGACAAGTAAAAAATAATCCAGAAACAATAGCTGTTCGTTGTATTTCATCAATAGGGAAGCCAAGAGTCATGAAACACTAGCCTAACTAAAAGGCTGAAGCAAAACTAAGGAAATGAACTCAAAGGTCTATATTAGAGTGCTCATCTTTTGTTTGAGTGAGCATATTTTTGTTGAAGAGTAAGGGAAAATTATATATTTGAGGATTTCAGTGGTGAGAACAAATCAGAAGTGTTATAAAATGGTTGAAGCACACTCTCATGCCAATTGCAAATCAATGCTGCTGGCAGTTAACATTACAACTGCAGGACTTTAAAGGATTAATGGTTTCTGACATCAAACAAAAGCTGCGGTTAACAGACATATAAATCAGAGAGGTCAAAAAATTATGAACCGTATACTCCGTATACTCGGTGTAGTGGAAAGAGAATATTGCTTCAAGCAGCATCATGAGCTGAGCACTATATAAATGCCCATTAAACACAACCAGTGCAGATACTGCCTGATATGGTCCAATCAGTCAGCAGTTGACATCATATGTATTAGTGTTTTCTGAAATCAATCCACAACTGGGATTTATGGGAGCTTTGTCCTCTTTCCTAAACAGTGCCTTCTCCTTGATCATGCCAACTTGGAGATTTCTAGAATAAAGTGAAGTGGAGTCGCTCAGTCGTGTCCGACTCTTTGCGACCCATGGACTGTAGCCCACCAAGCTCCTCCGTCCATGGGATTCTCCAGGCATGAATACTGGAGTGGGTTGCCATTTCCTTCTCCATTTCCTTCTAGAATAAAGTGAACATGAAAACATAAAACCTCTGAATGCTTTAAAGAATTAATAAAAACAGTCATCACCTTGGAGATAAAGTCTGTTTGATAATTTTGTCCCTGTACGAAGCGTTCACAAAAACATTCATCATTCTTTTTCTTACCATCTTCATAACAGAATATGGAAAGCATGTTGGCAAGAAGTTGATATTCAGATCCACACACAATGACAGAACACATACTATATGCCAAGTACTCTGCCAGACACCAGAAAGACGAAAGAGAGTCAGAGAAGGTTTGTGCATTAGAGGATAGAAGCTAATTAATAAAGTGGGCAGATATGGAGTAAAACCTTGACCAGATCGGTGACGTGTGGAAGGCACCTAAGGAGAGCTGTATTTTGAGGACCATCTGTTGTATAGTCTAGCAAGTGTGCATGAGCAGGGAGGCTTCAGAGAGGTACTATGGCCTAAGTAAAGCTTTAAGGATGGCTGTCCACCAGTTGGAGAAGGTAGGGGGAAAACTGCAGTAAGAACAAGCCCAGGAGAATTGATAGCGTAGCATGCTTGGACAAAGTTACGTAACTTTGTATTTCTGAAGTATTATGCATATGGTGGGTGATGAGACTGAAAATAGAGTAACAGGCTAGATTCAAGAAGGACCCTTTATAAATCATGATAGAGAATTTGACCTTTGCATTTTATGCAGCATTCAATGTGGCGATGCCCTCTTTTTAAGAGGAGAGTGACACAATTATCACTGGAGCTTAAAAAAATACCACCTGGTGCCAGTATAGAGGCTGGATTACACACAACTATAGCTAAAGTCAGGAGTCACTGCCACATTACAGGAGAAAAGTGAGGAGAGTGTAAAATAAAGGTTGTAAACTGACCACCCATGAGCTATCCCATTTTTGTATGCCGACACTGAATGAGTTTCATATATCCTCTTTAGTTAGTTACTGGCTATGCTCTTTAAGGCCATTTGGTCCCCAGTTTGCTAGGATCCTACTACTCACTATCATTTTCAAGAATTCAGTCTTTATTTGTTTATGGTAGTCACCAGCTCCTATACGAATGTCTGAATCTTCAACTAAACTAGGCCAGAGGGAACTAGGGAGAGGACAATTTCAGGGTACATGATAAAATAACCATCCTTGGTAAATGACTGTACAATGATCAAGAGAGTAAATTGAGAATAAGCCTGTGCTTTTGTAATTTAGGTGGATAATGATCCCTTTAATTAGATATTATCCTAATGTAAATATATGTAAGAAATATATATTCTACTAGCAGGGAACTAATATTCAACAAGAAACTTAAGACTTTAATGACACACTGACTGTATAAGCAAAGCCTCAAAATTCCAAAAGATCTTTGACATCCTTTGCATAAAGCCTCAGCAGGTGATAGACTATCCTGAACCTCAATACAATTTGTCTGTAAAAAAAAAATTATTTTCTTCAAAATAATGAGAACTAAATTCAGGAAACCAGATGGTAATCTCTACTGTTTCTCTTAGCTATCTGACCATGATTATAAGAGATAAAAACAGAAGCACCTGTCTCACTATCAAATCATCAAAAAATGTTTGAATTGTTGCTTTGTAACTATGAAACATCATCATACAAATGAACACTTTCAACTTATTAATCATGACTGCCACCTAAGTTCTAATTTCAGGTTCTGAATAGGAGTGTTGCAATTTGTGGATTTTTCTCAATAGATGTCTTCACATCACAGTCATTGGAACAAGATTTTCTTACCAGATCTCATTAGAATCACATTCTCTTCTAGATTCCTTCAAAATAAAATCACTCCTTAAACCAGAGCATGATGCAATTAAGTGGGCAGACAGTTATTAAAAATATCAGTAACAAAAATAAACTGAAGTCTCTTGAAGTCTGAAGATAATAGAGGGATATTGCTTTGGACTGCAAGGAGACGCAACCAGTCCATTCTAAAGGAAATCAGTCCTGAATACTCACGGGAAGGACAGATGTTGAAGCTGAAACTCCAGTACTTTGGCCACCTGATGCGAACAGCTGACTCATTTGAAAAGACCCTGACGCTGGGAAAGATTGAAGGTGGGAGGAGAAGGGGACGACAGAGGCTGAGATGGTTGGATGGCATCACCGACTCAATGGAAATGAGTTTGAGTAGACTCCCGGGAGTTGGTGATGGACAGGGAGGCCTGGTGTGGTGCATCCATGGGGTCGCAAAGAGTCAGACACGACTGAGTGACTGAAATGAACTGAATTGCTTTGGTTGAAAAGGAACCTCTTACTCTGCTCTGTAGAAACTCCCATGTCCTTGCCCTGCCAGCTCAGGTGGACTATATAATAGGAATACTAACACTGACAACAGCCTCAGCTAATATTGATTGAGTTCTTAGAACATGGCAGGCATTGAACTAAACATGTCTACATAGGTCGGTTAACTTCTCTAGTGGCTCAGTGGTAAAGAATCTGCCTCTGGTGCAGGAGACACAGGCAGGAGATGAAGGTTTGATCCCTGGGTTGGGAAGATCACCTGAAGAAGAAAAACGGCTATCCACTCCAGTATTCTTGCCTGGGAGAGCCCCTGAACAGAGGAGCCTGGTGGACTATAGTCTATGGCATTGCAAAAGAGTCAGACACAACTGAGCACCTAAACAACATGAGACATACTACTTTTACCCTATTCTAAATATGAGAAAACCCTGATAAGAGAGGTCAAGTTACTTGCTCCAAGTCATGTATTTAATGAGTGGTAGAACTGGGGTATGGTCCCCTGGTGTGGGTCTCAAAGTCTGCACATTTAAGCCCACCTCCTCTCTTAATGGTTGACTGGGTAGCGTGGGCATACAGAAATGAATGTACATAGTAATGTCATATAGTTTTAAAAGATCCTAGTACTTCTGCAGAAAAAATATATCATCAAATGTTTCTGTGAATTTCAGTGCATAATGAAGATGACTGACATGTTTGCTTTTATATTTAAAACTCTGCTAAATTATAGAATTACTTATAATTTAGCAAGAAGTTAAACTGTGTAAATTGGAAACTTAATTCTCGCTATGGTCACAGGGTATGTAGGATGGTGGAGTGGCTTTTAGCATAAATTCTGGAGTTGATTGCTCGTCTAAAATCCAGAGCTCTGCCATATTCTAACTATGTGACTCTAATGAGTTGATTAACCTCTCTATCGCTCACCTTCTTCCTCTCTAAAACAGCCACAATAGCACCTATCATAAAGGTTGTTGTGATGATCAAATAGTATGTAAAGTAGTTAAGTTACTACTTAAGTAGTAGTAGTATATGTAGTAAGTATAGAACAAACAATGTCGTTCCACTGATAGTTATCAACAGTTACAGTGCATAAGAATCATTTACCCTCATTAACTTGAATTGCCCATTTTAGAAAATCTGTGAGCTTCAACTAATATATCACAGTGGGTGTTCAATAAATGTTTGCAAATGCTGATACATATACCCATAACTTCCCATCATAAATAATGAGTGGCTAAAAATTTCAGAATAATTACTGTTCATGATATTATTTTAATAACAGTTCACCTGAGGGTGCTGTCACATAAGGAGAAGGAAACATTAAGGAATCTAATAAAAGATCTGGTGCTTTCCATAAATATATCACAGATTCAGGAATTTAGTGAAGATAAAAGTTATAAACAGTATAGGTCAAAAACTTTTCAATGCTGCAGGATATTTTCCTTGAGTGAATAAAATAGTAACTTTTCTGTACCAAAGTATTTGCCTTTTATCACTCAGCACTTAGGGATATTTTGGGTAGAGGTGTTTTGGGGTGGGCTTCCGAGGTGGCTCTAGTGATAAATAACCTACCTGCCAATGCAAGAGACATAAGAGACACTGGTTCAATCCCTGGGAAGATCCCCTGAAGAAGGAAATGGCAACCCATTCCAGTATTCTTGCCTGGAGAATCCTCATGGACAGAACTGCCTGGCAGGCTACAGTCCATAGAGTCAGACATAACTGAAGCAATTTAGCACATACCTTTTAGGGGCATTTTTTTTCTACTCCTTGATCCAAGTGCTGCAGTTCTGATTTTACTCAAACTACTCAGAATTTACTACCACTCAAACCATTCAGAACGTCACCATTTTCATATGTGCTCTGAATGCTGTAATGTGTTTTCAAAGACTGCTTACTTATTTTCTATTTTGCTTCTACCTCTTAAAATATGTGTCAATAAACACAAGCTCACAGGGGAAAGTCAAATTTTACTCTTGACTTTCAGGAATGCACTTTAGTACAAAATCCAAGGATAATCTTATTATAATTGAATTTAAAGTTTTAATCTCAGGTTAGAACTGACTCATATAAACTACTCTATTGGAAAAAAATCAGTGACTGACAATTTAAAACTATTGGTGTTGATGAAGTATTGGCAATGACCTTTTCAGCCTTATGATGTCTGACTCACAGCTGGCTAGCAAAAATGCATCACTATTATGCTTTAATCCCACGTTAAAATGTATTCTTCCCAGCTGCAGGAAGCTAACGGAAATCAAGAGAGACCAGACTATTTCTGACAATAAATATTTGCTTCCCACATATAGGCCAGGCGACAATTTCATCAAACATGTGCGTGGAGCTAAAATTTTTAAGCTGTAGTCAGTTCTCACAGGCATTAATCTCTGGAGTTAGCAAGAGTACATTTTTTTTCTGATTTCATTCTAATAACCTGAAGCTTTCTTAATAACAGGGAGCTTCAAGAAAGCTATCTTCAAATGAGAACTGCTCCTCTTTTCCACCTTTCCTTCTGAAAGCAATTCTATCCTTGAGAGAAAAAAGAAAAATCTAACTCTAATGCTCTCTACTGTTAGGGCAAAGGATATGAGCATGTTCAAGGGAAGAAAAATACTTTTCTGGATGAAATGACTGACTTTATCCACATAGCGTGTGGAGTGAAACTAAGGTGGCTCTGTAACTGAATCAACTAAGTCTTTTTCAACCAGCCAAAGCTGGTTCATGGCACAGTAGAAAGAACACAGAATTGAGTGTTGCAAGAAAGAAGTCCCAGACAGGCTGCTCACAAAGGTTTATGGCCACAGGTACTCAATTCACCTCTTCTATAAAAGTGACAAATTGGCCTAAATGATCTCTGAGGTGTCTTCTAGCTTTAAATTTTTATTCCATGATAGATGGGACTGTAAAATACATCCATCTAAAATATTAAATGGTGGCCAATAATAGACACAGAGAACAGTAAAGAAAGAGGAAGAGTAGTTGTTTCACTTCAAATGTTTAGTGAGAACCATGAATACATTTTAGTAAAAATCAGTTTAGTGCAACCCAATGTTTAAACCCTGGCTACTGACTATCTGTGTGACCTTGGTCAATTTATTTGTGTTTTATTTTCTTTTTTCACTAAATGGGGACAATAATAGTATCTACCCTGAGGATACAGTTTTTCCAGTGGTCATGTATGGATGTGAGAGTTGGACTGTAAAGAAAGCTGAGCACCAAAGAATTGATGCTTTTAAACTGTGGTGTTGGACAAGACTCTTGAGAGTCCCTTGGACTGCAAGGAGATCCAACCAGTCCATTCTGAAGGAGATCAGCCCTGGGATTTCTTTGGAAGGAATGATGCTGAAGCTGAAACTCCAGTACTTTGGCCACCTCATGTGAAGAGTTGACTCATTGGAAAAGACTCTGATGCTGGGAGGTATTGGGGGCAGGAGGAGAAGGGGACGACAGAGGATGAGATGGCTGGATGGCATCCCTGACTCGAGGGACGTGAGTCTGAGTGAACTCCGGGAGTGTGATGGACAGGGAGGCCTGGCGTGCTGCGATTCACGGGGTTGCAAAGAGTCGAACATGACTGAACGACTGAACTGAACTGAACTGAACTGAGGATTGTCTTGAAGATCCAATGCTTAATATTTGCAAAACATCTAGAACATTCAATATCCTATAATACCATGTGTTAAATAAATAATCTCAAATCCATCCTTCTTATGAAAGACACAATTCAACCACTGTAACAGAAAGAAAAGGCAGCCAGTTAAAATACCTGCTGGTTACTCAGCACTGTTGGGTATGGCAACTTCTGTTTTCCATTCTATGTGCCCCTGAATGTTCTTCCTATTATTCTGCTCAGAGGAAGAAAAGCAGATTCACATGGTTGTCCCAGACTGGCTTGGCATTGATACTCAAGTTTAATTTTCATGTTTTCCAACTGTACCTATGATCTTCACAAGACTTGGTCAGGTTGCAGTTCTTAAGATGATTTTGAAATACTGAGGACAACTGAATTTCTGTCATTTTAATAGTGTGTGATGAAAACGTTGCTATTTGAAATACAGTTATCAAATTTGGTTCAATAATATGTTTGTGCATGTGTGTGTGTACACAAACATGCATGTAGTAGATGCTATAGTGTGGCACCCAGAAACCTCTTCATGCCCAAGTTCTCATAACCTCAGCCTCTGGGAGTGTTGACTGCTGATGGTTTTAATCTCAGCTGCCTTTGTTTTGGGGCAGTGACTCCACAACCCAACTACAAGGATGCTGCTTTGCCAGGGGTTTCACCCTCTCATGGGAGGCAGACCATAACCAGTAATTTGCTGATGTTGAGTTACAAAGGACATACCTCCTCTTGACAACTATGAAGTGCTATTCAAGTTCCTGAACACTTTATGGGATCAAATTATTCCCCTTTGTTGCAGTTTTACCATAGTTGAACTTTTCCTTCTACCTCATGTTGATTTTTCACTGTCTGATAGATGTTGTTCTTGAGAATACTTATGCAAACTCTCTACATGAAAACTTTTCTCAGAGACTGTTTTCTAGGAGCCAACCTATCAATGCCAAGCCAGTCTGGGACAACCATGTGAATCTGCTTTTCTTTCTCTGAGCAGAAGAACATTCAGGGGCACAGAGAATGAAAAACAGAAGTTGCCATACCCAACAGTGCTGAGTAACCAGCAGGTATTTTAATTGGCTGCCTTTTCTTTCTGTTACAGTGGCTGAATTGTATCTTTCATAAGAAGAATGGATTTGAGATTATTTATTTAACACATGGTATTGTAGGCCGTGTGTGTGACTCTTCTTCCTTTATGATCTCAAGTTCTCAGAATTTTAAGCTAACCAAACTCCATACTTCATGCACACTATTGTTATTGTTTCCCTCTATCCTCTATCTCAATTCCATTTCTTATTCATCATAAATACCCACAATAATGTTTTTAATACATATCCTTTCAATCTGTATATGCTTACTTTGTCTTATTTGTATTTTCTAACAAGTGTTTTGTGTCATTTCTAATATATAAATAGTATCATATATTAAATAGGATCATGTTTTACTTTAGATACAAACATGCTGCTCTACATAATCTAGTTCTCATAGTTGCACTAAATTATACGTATGAACTCACAAACATAAACACATATATAGCATTGTTACTGTCTATTCCTGGATACCAAACTTACCTCCATATTCTTGACACTGCAAATAACATTAATACTATTTGTAAAATGCTATAAATTTGCTTTACAACATAAATTATTTTCTCTTCAGTACTAGTTTAAATGCAGAAGAATCTAGACAAACAATAATGGTCACTGTGGAAGATACAATATGGAAAGATTTCTTGTTGATGGATTGCACTGAAATCATATGGGAAGACAAAATATAAGTGGGTATATTATCATTATAAATGTTTGTATCTATGAAATAGTTAACATTTACATACACACTCAAGGCCAGGGGACTGTTTTAGGTGCATATGTACAGGAATTCACAAGAACTCAGCGAGACCTGTGTTACTATTATTTCCATTTTAAGATAGGGAAGCTGATCCACAAAGAAATAAAATACTTTCCCAAGAGTGTATGGCAAAGCCTAGAAGAACCAAGATTTGACTGCGAGCACTCCAAAGGCAACAATCTTAATCATCACACTCTATGACCATGTATGTTAATAACTATATAAAACTGTACATAAAACCAACAAAAGACAGTATATACAACTGAATGGTTGTTAGGTATACAATAAGTGCTCTAATTCAATAAAGAGAAATTTCTGTACATAACACTCATTTAAAACTTGTAAACAAACTTTAGTTTTTCTGGATTTCCTAGGAGAGTACTCTGTAGGCACTTCATAAACCAACGTTTGTGAATTCAACTATGTACTTGCAACAATTTGAAGATTTCTTGGCATTTACCTGGTATTCTATATATATTTGTGGTTGGATTAAATAAACAATAAGACCAACATTTTGAAAGGCTGTCCAGGCAGTAGCTTTTTCTTTGCAATATAAGTAGAACAAATGTAAAAATCTGTGACATTTAAGATAATATGGGGCAAAAACAAACCCTGCAACAATTAGGCCAAATCCCCCTGGGTTGGGAAGATCCGCTGGAGAAGAGATAGGCTACCCATTCCAGTATTCTTGGACTTCCCTTATGACTCATCTGGTAAAGAATCAGCCTGTAATGTGGGAGATCTGGGTTTGATCCCTGGGTTGGGACGATCCCCTGGAGAAGGGAAAGGCTACCCACTCCAGTATTCTGACCTAGAGAATTTCATGGACTGTTTAGTCCATGGGGTTGGAAACAGTCAAACACAACTAGCGACTTTCACTTCACTTCACTTCCAGATAGTAATATTTGAACACCAAGAAAAGTGGATGAGGACACTATTTAAAGATTCTTGAGGTTGGCAGGGGTAACAGCATTTTTCCTTCATTTCATACAATTTCTTAAAATATTTCTTCAGAAATTTTATTCATCACTTTTCCCAAGATTTTGAAAATTTCCATTGGAAAAGTTTGCAGAACAGTCTCCTTGAGGCTAAAAAATTTCTCTTAAAGAAACAAATGAAAACAATAAAATAAACAAAAAGTATGTTAAAAAGCATGTGTGAGAAGCCACTGCTTTCCTACTAAATAAATTTCAAGTAAAAAACTCATCTGTCTGGATCAAGAGAATACTAACCATGCTATGGTTCTTCCCTCTGATTGACCTCTTGTCAATATGATTACAAATGAGAGGAGTGAATCTTGTAGTGTCCACACTCTCTCAGAGAGGTAAATCTAAAATGGATTACTTCTGCTCCTTAAGCAACTGATCAATAAAGCTGTGGATTGCAATGAGAACGGAAATGTCTGTGGGTTGTAGTAGTTATCCTCTGTGTCTCTTTAGAAATTAATTAAAAATCAATGAAGTGTGCAGCCTATTAATACAGCAACCTCTAGATCAACAGATAGAAACTGAGCCTTTCTCTGAGCATACATATTGTGCAAATACTCTTAAACACTATAGGGAGGTGGCTGGATCTCTGATGCCTTAGTTATGATTGAACAGAAACAAATCATTCCTAATATTCTCTACTTTCACAGAGTCACATGCGACTGGTTGGAAACCATCAAGTTCAATGTGTGGGAATATGTATGCTATAGTTTTCTTCTTAAGACAAGTATATACATTTTTATGAGTTATCCTTATTACAAAGAAAGACTTTGGCTGCAATATAAAACTAAAGACTTACTATAACTTTTATTTTGTGATTTATTTACATATGAGTCTAGGCAGTTGATTTATAACTACTGAATATTTTTAAATAAGCATCTTCCTATGAAAAAAAAAATGTAAAATTCCTAGACGCTAAAAGTCCTCATATGATTTAAGCAAATTTAGTGTCTACATGTAATACGTGTCATTCAATCCAGTTTTTCCTCTGTTCTATTTGGATGCCAATGGACCTGGTCCACCTATGCAAATGCTTACCCAGCACATTGAAATTTGAAATTAAAATTTGAAATGGCGGTCCTAAACCACTCTCTTCCGCAAGTCATCCAGCTACTTCCCAAAGCTTACTCTGACCGCTTTCCTCTTGCTTAGGGTCCTTCCTCCGCAAAATCTTCAGAAGGATATGAACTATAGCTTCCAGTTTTCATCTCAACCCCTTGCATTTGATTTGGAAGCCCATTTTGATATATTTCCTTGTTTGAACCTTTATACTCTCTCTCTGCCGGAATGCTAGGACTTTAGTCCCTGAGTAAGGGCATAGGAGCAAGAAACAACTGCTTTATACCTTGGCTCATTTTCTATCCTGACATTACTCTAGAAGGAGCAGATATCATCACAAAACTATAACATGAGGATGGTTTTGCTGTATTTAAACTGATAAGTAGTTATCTTCTGAGTTTCTGCCATCTTCATAGATTTGAGGCTACATATGGGTAATGGGGCTTCCCCTGTGGTTCAGAGGGTAAAGACTCCACTTCCAATGCAGGAGACACAGGAAACACGGGTTTGATCCCTGGGTTGGGAAGATCGCCTGGAGGAGAAAATGACAACTCACTCCAGTATTCTTGCCTGAAAAATCCCTTGAACAGAGGAGACTGTCAGGCTACTGTCTATGGGGTTACAAAGAGTCAGAAGCTCATGATATCACATTAATGACACAAATTTCACTGTTTCTAGGCCCAATCTGCTTGCAGAGCACCTGTTGCTACTTGCCCCTTTGAAGCCTTTCCAGGTACTTCTGAGCTCCCCAAGGGAGACTCCCAGAAGTTCATAAATATTTTCTTGGTTCTTTTTCCCAGGGCTTTTCAATGATACCTGTAGTCATTAAACCTTAAGCTGGAATTTCTGTGGAAATGCTATCTTTGTGCAGGCTGTGACTTCTTGGTGCTTCAAAAGCTACATCTTATGATAATTCCAAAAAGTGAGTGATGCTCTTCTATCCTCTCCTCACCATATCAGAGCATAGCTGTCTTCCACACAGCCTTGGTAAAGTGTGCTAACTGCTTCTGACTCTGTGTCATATTTTGCCCCCAGTTCTATCAACAGCTATTGTTGAGACTCTAGTCTCAAAGACTCCTTCAGAACCTCTTCAGTAGCCTCAGCTCCTTACTCCTTAAAAACTCAGAGCTAGTCCAAGAGATAGTCATGAAAGTCTATTCCTCCATCTTTGCTTAGCTCTCTTCTCTTTGACCTTATGCATTTTTCATCATTTCTTCATCTTCCATTACCCTTCAACACCTGTGCCCACATGAACACAAGCTGTCACATACATGACAGAATAATCTCTCTTTCTCTCTTTGTGACCCCATGGACTGCAGCACGCCAGGCTTCCCTATTCTTCACTGTCTCACAGAGTTTGCTCAAACTTATGTCCATTGAGTTGGTGATGTCATCCAACAATCTCATCCTGTGTCGTCCCCTTCTCCTCCCTCAATCTTTCCCAGCATCAGGGTCTTTTCCAGTGAGTCAGCTCTTTGTATCAGGTGGCCAAAGTATTGGGGCTTCTGCTTTGGCTTCAGTCCTTCTGGAGAATATTCAGGGTTGATTTCCTTAGAATTGACTGGTTTGATCTCCCTGCTGTCCAAGGGACTCTCAAGAATCTTCTCTGGCACCACAGTTCGAAAGCATCAATTCTTTGGCGCTCACCCAAAGTCCTCAAGTAACCTGACTCAGCTTGTCACTCCCGCTTCTCTTGGAATTCCTCACCTGGAACTCTATGATCCAAACCCACCTGAAAATTCACTTGACTCCTTTGTCTTTGCACTTACTTACCTTGAACACCCCTTCACCACATACTGCTATACTCCTCCATCTATGCTTCACACACAAACTTGGTTAAATTACAACACACGATTAGATCACCAATTAGATATCTCTTACTTCACAAGACTTCCCTCACTCCCAGGTTGTGTCACTCTATTAACTGACCTCACAATGTCCAATTTTCCGTATCTACCTCAATCTGTCTATTTATCTTTGTGTCTGTGTGTGTGGCCACACCTAGAAGCATGTAGGATCTTAGTTCCTAACCAGAGATCAAACCCACATCCCCTGAAGTGGAACCACTAGACTGCCATAGTAGTCTCTGACTATCCATTTATCTTAAACTTAGCCCTGAGATAATCAATTTTGATAAAACAAGTTTCTTTTGTATGGCTAAATCAAAGTTCCTTTATAAAACAGAAAGAACACGCCACTTATGTTTTATTAGGCTGCAACTTCTATGCTAAGCTTTAGAAATACTGCTGCTTTTGCTGCTGTTGCTTCAGTCGTGTCCGACCCTGCGACCCCATAGACAGCAGCCCACCAGGCTCCCCTGTCCCTGGGATTCTCCAGGCAAGAACACTGGAGTGGGTTGCCATTTAAGCAACATCTTATACAATGTTATCAATTTCAGGTGAAAGGTAGAAGAAAACCTCAAAAACATGATTCCCAAATGAGTACTCATCTACTGACATGATTAGTTTATAAAACTATTTTTTTAAGATAATTAAGCACCAAAGAGAGGAATGGAAATAAAAAACTGTTTTGGCTTGTTCGAAATCTAAAAGCTAAAGATTTAATCTGACTGCCTTTCATTCTTTTGCTGCAAACCCTTAAGGACTATGAACTCTTGGAGCTGTGAATGGTGTACTCCTGCTGAGATGACATAATTCAATTTGACTCTCCTCCCATTTACCAATTTCATCACATTTTAGACAGTCAGTAAATAGTAGTCGACTGATTGATTGCCTTTTCTCTCTGCTCCATCTATTCATCCATACTCCTTTTATTGGCACTGAATCACCAGATTAGGAGGGAAAGAACTCAAAGCAATAATAAATATACTCACATACATATCATTTCACAATTACAAGCAAAGAAAGACAAAAAGGATAATAAATGTTTAAAATTATTGGAAGTAAATTTTTATTTTTATAATGATTTTTATTATAATGTCCCTTTGTTTTTTTTAATTTGTTAATTATAGAATAATTGCTTTTTGCTTTCTTTTTAAAATTTTAGATGTTAAATTATCTGCAGATATTCCACCTTACTTACATGTGTTGCAAATTGCTTAGTAATATCTTTACTTCCAGGAACCGTGGGGGTTTTGCGCTAAATGCTATCTGCTCTTCTACAATGGCAGGAAAATCAGATTGCTGCTCATGCCCATTGTCAAAATGAAATTTGTAAGTTTCTATCTTTATTCGTGCTTTTTTCTAGTTCACAGATTTATGCAGTTAATATCTCATATAGAAGAAAGTTGAACATACATATCACACAAACTATGTTCTAAAGGATTATCTGCAAAGCATTCCTGTTCATCTTTGACAGTTAGAGAGTGAAATATAATGATGAGTGTTAGCTCTGGAACAAAACTTTACAGGCTTCAATATTAGCTCAATTACTCAGTAAACGCACCTCTGTGACCTTAACCATATTAGTGAGGTTCTCAATTTGCCAGTCTCTTCATCATTGAATGGGGATACTAATAGTACTTCTCACAAAGTTGTTATGAGAATTAAATGTTTGTCCTTGCAAAACTCCTAGAAAAACACCTGCTCAGTGGGAAACACTCAACATTGTTGGTTATTGTTAATGACGTCTTTGTCCAGCACCTGACATTACAGATGATTCTTATTTTTCAACATTTTAACTTTCAAACAACTTGCAATGTTTTCAGACATTTTCAAGCAAACTTTTATACTTAGAATCCCAAATATCATCGATCACTATACATCCACATGTTCTGATACTGTTCTCACATAGAACAGTTTTAATTTCAGCAAAATTATGTTTTGTGCTTGATGTGAAAGATATACTTAGGCACAACAGAAAATGTAAAGGAAGTTCTCTGAAAGTATAGAAAAGGAGAATATAACACTTTTTTGTTGATTCAGAAAAGGTGAAATTTAAGGCCGAGGTTGAATGAAACATAGATATTTAAAATGTTGGCTTTAATACAGTAAGAGCATTCTAGATAGGGTAAAAAGCATGACAAAACACACACACACACACACACACACACACACAAAACACAGAGTCCTAATAGATAACAAATGTTTGGAAAAAAATCCAAGAAGTTCTGAGGATGGGACATAAGTTGATGAGGGCCAGAAGTGTCAAAAATTGTTAGTTGCTTAGTTGTGACTTACTTTTGCAACCCCATGGACTGTAGCTTGCCAGGCTCCTCTGCCCATGGAATTCTCCAGGCAAGAATATTGGAGTGGGTAGCCATTTCCTTCTCTAGGGAGTGTCACAAATAAGTGTCTAACTTATTACTACCTACTAAGGCATGAACTGTGGTGTTGGAGAAGACTCTTGAGAGTCCCTTGGACTGCAAGGAGATCCAACCAGTCCATTCTAAGGGAGATCAGTCCTGGGTGTTCTTTGGAAGGAATGATGCTAAAGCTGAAACTCCAGTACTTTGGCTACCTCATGCGAAGAGTTGACTCTTTGGAAAAGACCCTGATGTTGGGAGAGATTAGGGGCAGGAGGAGAAAGGGATGACTGAGGATGAGATGGTTGGATGGCATCACCGACTTGATGGACTTGATGGAGTTTGAGTGAACTCTGAGAGTTGGTGATGGACAGGGAGGCCTGGCGTGCTGCAATTCAAGGGGTGGCAAAGAGTTGGACACGACTGAGCGACTGAACTGAACTGAACTGAAGACATGAAAGGGGTCACGGAAAATTTGATGCACAAATTGACATGATCAGATTTAGCAATTGTGTAAAGAACAGACAAAGACAAAAGAAATTAGAAAGGATCAAGAAGATTGATCAGGATGTTTGGGTTGGCCAAAAAGTTCATTTGGATTTTTCCATAGCATCTTATAGGAAAACCCCAATGAATGAACTTTTTGGTGAACCCAGTATAATACTAGCACAGATAATGTTTTTGTTTTTCTAACTTTTTTGTTGTACAGTACATGGGACCTTAGTCCTCTGACCAGGGATCAAACCAATGCCCCCTGCATTAGAAGCACAGAGTCTTAACTACTGGACCATCACGGAAGTCCCCTTGGTTTAGCATTTGACTAAGGCAGTAACTTGGAAAATTAATCTTGGTTAAGGGCAGCAGATGAAGATGGAAGCTCATCAGTGATAGTAAACCCTCTTATGAAAGGGTGAGAGAATGCAAATTTTTTCAGGTAATACTCTGGGGAAAATATTATTGTTAAGTGAGTGGGTAACAGAAAAGGAAACCAACAAGGACAGAGTGGTACTGTGGATCTGGAGAGGAAATGAGAGAATTTCAGGAGGGTGAAATTAATCAGTGTTAGGTGCAATAGAGAGATCAAAAAAGATAACTGAATGGGGACTCTTGAGTTTGTAAATGGGAATATTGGTGTAGTAGTCATCTCAGGCTGCCACAAAAATACCATCCTGTCTATGATCCCTAAAGTTCATGTCCTTCTGACTGTGTAACATATGTATATTTCATTTGCAGAGCCCCCTTAACTTGTTCCAGCATCAACTCTGAAGTCTAAAGTTTCATCTAAACACCATTTAAATTTGAGGTGTGAACCAGCTCCTCTCCGTCTGCTAACCTGTGAAACCAGACAAGCTAGGTGCTGTCGAAATACAATGGACGGTGGGCATAGGATAGCTATTCCCATTCCAAAAGGAGGAAGTAGGAAAGATGGAAGGTGATGTGTCTCAAGCACATCCAAAACATAGTTGAATGAATTCCATCAGATCTCAAGGCCCAAGAATAGTCATCTTTGGTGCAATGCTCTGCCTTCAGAGCAAGGACCAATGGGACTGTAGTCCTGCCTCTGTAGAAGAGCTGGGCAGGTCCCATTCCATTCTCCATAGCTCCAGAGAGCAGTCCTAGCTCATGGCTCCGGGTGGAGGCCATCGAGCCTGTGTAAACGAAGGCACTGGCCCCATTCATTTCTAAATTACCTTTTACTAAAAGACATTTCCCCCTTCCCTTAAAGAACAGTGGGTATTCACAGCCAAATAGCTCCAATTTTCTTGAGGAGCTACTCAAGGAATTTAACAGCCTTGTTTCATTTTTTTCCTGTCTTGATTCCCTTCAGTTCAAACTGGTGGTATTTCTGCTTATATGATATCATAAACTTGTTATCGATTGATATGCCAGTGGTGTTCTCTTTAGAATATGCGTCCTAATTTTTCGCAATATGGATAGTCTGATAATTTTTCAGATCTTTAAGTTTTGGTTCCTTTTCACTTAACAACTCCTCTTCAATTCATTTCTCTTGTTTTGCATCTTATTATAAGCAGTCAGGAGGAACCAAGTCCCTCCTTCAAGACGTTGCTTAGAAATCTTCTGGGTTAAATATCCAATTTTACTGCTCACAAGTTCTAACTTCCACAAAACACTAGAACACAGATATAGTTCTGCCAAGTTCTTTTCTACTTTATAACAAGTATTGCCTTCCTTCCTGTTTTCAATTATGTGCTCCTCATTTCCCTCTGAGATCTCACTAGAATCACCCTTAATGTTCATATTTCCAGCATGCACCTCAAAACTCTTCCAGCCTTGACCCACTTCCCAGTTCCAAAGGCAGTTTCATGTAAGCAGATATTTGGTATAGCAACACCCCATTCTTTGTATCAAAGTCTACATTAGTTATCTCAAGTAACCATAACAAAATACCATACACTGGGTGGATTAAACACAACTTATTCTCCAGTTCTAGAAGCTAGTAAGTCCAAGACAAGATGACAGCTAACTCATTTATACGGGGAGGGTTTCTTCCTGGCTGGAAGATGGCTACTTTCTCACGTGTTTCTTCACTTCTTATTTGGGCATTAAATCCACACTCATGACCTTGTCTAAACCTAAGTACCTCCATCTCTAAATGCCCTCAGGAGTTAGGGGTCAACGAATTGAGAGGGGGAGGTAGTACATTTCAGTCCATAGAAATTGTGATCTTGTTGAAAGCCACTAGATTGCAGATAACATTTGAGAAAGGATGGTCAACAGAAAGTTATGCTCTTTTTAAAAAGCAAATTAACAGGCAGTGACTTAAAGAAGAAGAGGCAGTTGTTCATCCACCAGCCCCAGAGAATTGATATAAAGGATGTATGAGAGGAGCCAGTGAGTCAGGAGAGATTAATAATCCAGGAATAAGGCAACATGATGGAGAAATGCTGCAGCTAGGATGAGAGCAAGAATGAAGGGAAAAAGGTGGTCTGTGTAAAGGAAGAAAAACAATTCTTTCTCTGAATCAGCAATGAAGGAAAAGCTGCTGCTGCTGCTAAGTCGCTTCAGTCATGTCAGACTCTGTGCGACCCCATAGACGGCAGCCCACCAGGCTCCCCCATCCCTGGGATTCTCCAGGCAAGAATACTGGAGTGGGTTGCCATTTCGGAGCTGGCAAAGAGCGACAATGCTGAAGCTCCTGCCTGTCTATCATAATGTTGTTGGTAAATAAGGAAATAGTAACATATTCTGAGAATCAGAGAAAATATGAGACACAGAGAAGAGGTTTGAAATGGCTCAAAGGAGGGACATTGTTCAGATTTCACTGTGTGCACCAGCAAAACAGCTGTCCATGGAGAGGAGAAAGAAAGCTCACAGGAGCCTTTTCATAAGGTAAAGCGAGTCAAAGAAAACTCAGGGACAGCGTGAGACAGAAATCATAAACTTACAATTGCGTCAAGTCATGTGAGTATTTTATTGTCTTCAAAAGCACAGAAGCAGAGTAATTGGATATTTGGGTTCATCCAGTGAAAGGTGTTAGCAGTCATGTGAGACAGGAAGACAGAGATCAGAAGGAAAAAAAAATTGTAAAAATACATGAATGTTAGAAGAAATACACGAATCTTTGAAATTATTAACATGCATTTTGAAGTTGGTTTATTCTTCAAGGGCTTTCTTACACACACATAGGACACAAATATGTCTTTCCATCTAAATATTTAAAAAATAAAATCACCCTTTCCTCAATTGTATTAACAAACTTAATATCAAAACTTAAAAGTATTAGACTACAATGTATGTGTGTGCGTTCAGTTCTGTTTGACTCTGCAGCCCCATGAACTGGAGCCCACTAGGCTCCTCTGTCCATGGGATTTCCCAGGCAAGAATATTGGAGTGGGTTGCCATTTCATTCTCCAGGGGATCTTCTTGAGCCAAGGATCAAATCCACATCTCTCACATCTCTTGCATTGGTAGGCAGGTTCTTTATCATTCTAACACCTGGGAAGCCCAATAATTGTATAGCAGCTGGTAAAGCTGTGTATTCTAAGATGATGAAACAAGAAGAGTAACTTTTTAATCATATTAACTATCCGACTTATTTGAACAATTTGGCTTCTAATAATTCCCTCTACATTTGTAGTTACAAATGATCTGTGTCTCCCACAGAATTTAATTTTTAATCATCATGTATTTTTAAATAAGAAAGGTTTTCATGTGTCACAATATACAACATATAAATAGAAGGGCCTCCATTAAGAAAACTATACACCAATGAAGACCAAAAACTGAAGTACAATGAAGAAATACACACAAGCCAAGAAGTGAATATATGGAGATAATGAGACCAGTGACCTTGGGTTCAAAATCAGTGGGTTTATTTTGCTGTCAGAGTAAATTAATTTGAATCGTAACTTCTATATTCCTTTACAATTGTAATGATGTTTGGCAAAGTTGGACTACCTTTATATGGGTTCACAGTATTCAATTTCATTTGAAAACATCTAATGCATAATACTTTTATCTTTCATGACAAGACTTAGCTCAGTCTGAAATAATCACTGTATTAACATTTTTTACCCATTCAAATAGTCTAATTCATTATTACAAAAACAGCAAGCTTCCTGGGCCTGTCATTAATTCCTACTGTTTTAATTATAAGAAAAAAAAATTCTATGGAAGGCTTTTGTGGATATTGGCACTGTAAACACAACCTTATGCAAAGATATGAAAATCAAATGGAGTTTTTTTTTCTACATTGATATTCTGGTAGAAATAGCATATTTTTTGGCAAAAAATTAAAGTCTTAAAACACAATGGTGTTTCTTTGAATTCAGTCACGAAGAGGCTGCTTAAAATTACATATTAATTTTGACTATTTGGAAACACGAAGGCTACAGTCAAGACCATTTTTAAAAAGTAACTCTATATCCACTAGGATCTGACAGTTTGTTTTTTTTTTTAAACTCTTATCTAACCAAACTTTATTTCTTCTTCTATATATTGTTATATAACAGGTAAATGATTGTCAGTATCAAGTGATTTAATTCATTTAAAATTAAGAGCTACATAAGATTTACACAGAAACAAAATTCGACTTTTGAGAAAAGCAATTAGTAAAATGGTTAAATCAGTCTTTACAAAGCTGACTGCTTCATTTAGAATTTACGCTATGGGTAACATGGTAGGGCTGTAAAGTGAGGAGAAAACTCACAGTGTATATTTGCTTAGCCTTATTTTTATCATTATTATTTTTAACCTAAATCAAAATGTATAACTGAGGGAAACTCTTCTGAATTTTCCACCTCAAAGAATGTGAGTTAAATTGAAACATTAAGAAGATTAGTAGCTTTGGGCAAAATACTCTAGTAACTACTCACAGTTTTCTAGAAGTGACTGGGCAATTGTGTACATACATTTCCACTCAACAATACACACACACACATATACACACAGATACAATGCAGACTGTGACAAATGCTATAATGGAGGTATGAAGACTTATGCTCACAAAGGGGTTAAAAATGAATTCTGAATGGAGAAATTAACAATGAGTACTAACAAAAATAAGACGAGTTATACTTCAAAGGACCAATGATGTTTGGAATTATTTTTGCAAAGCTCTATGCTATTAAAATAAAAAGTCCCTAATTACCCTTTTAAGATTAAACCCAAGAATAGGTAACATATTTTCCGTAATAAGGATTCACTTTAAAAAAATGTTTAAAATATGTATGTAGATCTGTGTTAGATTTCTTTTAGCATTTAGGCCATGTATCACATATCTTCTTTCCAGTATGAGAGAGGTTAGTTTACAAAAAATGTACAGAACTAAGAATTGTTAGGTTAAAAATTAAAAAAAATTTAAAGGCATTTTTCTACTCTTAAACAATATTTAAAATCTCTTTGGGCAAACTATAATATTTAAATGAACATATTCAATGTATTTCGTTCTCCCAAATAAAAAGACCAGCCCCCCAAAAAATGTACTAACCACTATTCTATTTACATTTCTACCATAAAATGTAATCATCTTTATGAACTAAAATTACTTCTATCTAGCCATTAATACAATTAGCCTTAATAGTTCATCTCATAATATAATTTGATAAAAAATTAAATTGTTGATGATAACATTTATGAATTTCTGTCAGAATTATTAGGTAGAAGTAGACAGCATTTAACTTAAAAACAAATTGTATTCTCACATTATAATAAAGTGAAAGTGAAAGTGAAGTCTCTCAGTCATGTTCCACTCTTTGTGACCCCATGGACTATAGCCTACCAGGTTCCTCCATCCATGGGATTTTCAAGGCAAGAGTACTGGAGTGGGTTGCCGTTTCCTTCTCCAGGGGATCTTCCAGAGTGAGGGATCAAACCCAGGTCTCCTGAGTTGTAAGCAGATGCTTTTACCGTCTGAGCCACCAGGGAAGTCACATTATTATAAAATTGTTCTGAAATGCTTCAGAATGGTAGCAGAATATTGAAACTGAGATGAAAATAAGATATTTCCTCTAGGATTTAAATATTTTTTTAAAAAAATATAATATTTTATATTACATAGTCAAAGTTCAGCTACTATTTTCATTTATTAACATTTGAGTTAAGACATTGAGTTTATTATATTAGAAAATACTTATCCATTATAATATAACCATAAATTGAGCTCTAACTCATGAATGTGTTAATTGTTCTTTCCTGTTGAGGACAGAAGCTTATATCCACTTTTAAAACTGAATAGACATAATTCATATGCAATTTAGATTAAATCTGAGAATGAAATAGAAAGCACACACACCATCTGTGAAGAAATATCCTCATCCCTAATTAATATGTATCATGTACTTTAGCCCATCTCATTACTAAAGACAAGTTATAAAATATAAAATTGGGTTTAATAAAAGAAAGTCAATTTAATGGAAATGAGAAATTACCTATAGGGATATTGCTAATGTTGTCTACAATAGTCTGGCTAAGGAAGTATACCTTGATTCCCATGTAAGCCAGAGAACTGGTTGTTAGTGTGCTTAGAAGAAGATAGGAAGAAGCCTCTATTGGCTGACTAGGAATGAATTATCATTCAAAAAGTGTTTACTGAGAATCAATTATATTCTAAGCACTGTGATAGAAAAGATTCATATAGTGGCAATAGTGGCTAAGTGATAAGCACTGTTATAAGCACTTTACACAACAACCCCTATGAATAGCAGTAATATTTGTTTATGATTTTCATTTTACAGATGATGCAAATAAGGTATGGTAATATTAAGTGATTTTCCTAATGACACACAGTGAATAACAGAGTTGTTGACAATTTGACTTTAGGTCTGTGGAATCTGACAAGTTTATAAGAAAGTCAATGTGCCTGGGCAAAAATAATGGGATGGCAACTTAGTGTGAGATAAGGCAAGAAGGGTATACAAGAGTGAACACACAGATTTTTGATCGACTTTCAGGATTTTGGCTTTATCTAAAGAGCAGTGAAAATCACTAGGAGAAGGTTGGGAAGTAACATAATTGGAATATATTTTGAGAAAATTCTATTGGCTACAGTGTGCAAGATTGATCAGAGAGGGAAGGTAAAAGTGAAAATTGGAGCTAAGGGGCTACTTTATAGTCCAAGTGAGAGACGATGGCAGCCTTCACTAGGGTAGTGGTAGTAAGGTGGTAGAGATGAAGAGGAGCAGATTGGCTTGTAAGATTTTAAGAGCTAATATCAACAGTAATTAATATCAGATAGACTAGAAGCATGGCAGAGAAGTGTCCAAGGATAACTTCAAAGTTTTAGTTAGTGCTACTTACTGGATGATGCTATATGCAGGTCTGGCTTTTACATTGTTCTGGTTTCTGCTTAACATCCCCTCAGAGAAGTCTTCTTCAAATGTTTGAACTAAAATATCATTCTCCCCTCTGTAAGTCTCTAAATCCTTATAGCACTGTACTTTTCTTCATAGCACTTATGACTACCTGACAGAATTAAGCACATTGCTTATTTCCTTGTGTTGTCTGTTTCATCAGCTACAATGAAAGTACCATTAAGTCAGACAATTCGTCACTCATACTTCTGTGGTGTGCTTCCCAGGCGGAGCAGTGGTAAAGAATCCACCTGCCAATACAATAGATGCAATAGACACGTGTTTGATCCCTGGGTCAGGACAATTACCTGGAGGATAAAATGGCAACCCACTCTGGTATTCTTACCTGAAAAATTCCATGGACAGAGGAGCCTGGCAGGCTACAGTCCACGGGGTCACAAAGAGCTGGACATAACTGAACACTCACACACACACACATTCACACGCACAATTATGTTGTACTCTCTACCCTCTAGAACACAACTTGCATGTCAGAGATAGGCAATCAATATCTATTTAATGAATAAATGAGTGACTATGAGAGTCACCAGAAAATGTGGAATGGTTGAAGTTGTGGATATGGATTAGATTCCTTCACAGAGACCAATGAGAGAACACACATGTGAGCAAAAATAAGAAAAGCAAGGAAAGAAAATTGAAATGACAAAGTTAGAAGGACAGGAGGAAGTCCAACAAAGAGCAATTCAGTGAAAAATCCAGGAAAACATATAACTTAAAACTGAATGACTGATGATGTCTAAAGTCAGAATGACAATATAGGAAGAGAGCCCAAAGACACTAATACAACTGGCATTTAGGATGTCAGTAGTAATACTAGTGTTACAAGTGTTGCTTAAGAACTAGGGACAGAAGACATACTGCAAATGGAGCTGAAAACGAGGAGACGGTAAGTTCAGACTAATGTTTTCAAGAGATATGGCTATGAAATAATGAGTGGATACAGGGCACCAGGGAGGGATGGAGAGAAAAAGAAGAACTGTACAAAAAAGCACTTAATGACCTAGTTAACTATGATGATGTGGTCACTCACTTAGAGCCAGATATCATGCAGTGTGAACTCAAGTAGGCTTTAGGAAGCATTACTACAAATTAAGCTAGTGGAAGTGATGAAATTCCAGCTGAGCTATTTCAAATCTTATAAGATGATGCTGTTAAAGTGCTGCACTCATTATGCCAGCAAACACAGCTGGAAAACTCAGTTGGAAAACTCAGCAGTGACCACAGGACTGTAAAGTTCAGTTTTCAATCCAATCACAAAGAAAGTCAGTGCCAAAGAATGGTCAAATTACTGCACAATTGCACTCATTTCACATGCCAGGAAAATTATGCTCAAAATTCTTCAGGCAAGGCTACAGCAAGTTTGCAAACCTAGAACTTCCAGATGTTTAAGCTGGATTTGAAAAAGCAGAGGAATCAGAGGTCCAATTGCCAACATATGTTGGGTCATAGAAAAAGAAAGGGAATGCCTAAAAAACATCTACCTCTGCTTCATTTAGTATGCTAAAGCCTTTGACTGTGTGGATCACAACAAACTGTAGAATATTCTTAATGAGATGGGAATATCAGAGCATATTACCTAGTCCTGAGGAACCTGTATGAAGGACAAGAAGCAATAGTTAGAACTGGGCATGAAACAACAGGTTCAAAATTGGGAAAGGAGTACATCAAGGCTGTATACTGCCACCTTGCTTATTTAACTTTACGCAGACTACAACATGTGAAATACTGGGCTGGATGAATCACAAGCTAGAATCAAGACTGCCAGGAGAAACATCAACAACCTCAGATGTGCAGATGATTCCACTTTAACTGCAGAAAGTGCAGCGGAACTAACGAGCATCTTGATGAAAGTGAAACAGGAGAGAGAAAAAGCTGGCTTAAAACTTAACATCAAAAAATGAAGATCATGGCATCCAGTCCTATCACTTCATGACAAATAGATGGGGAAAATGTGGAAACTGCCAGATTTTATTTTCTTGGGCTCCAAAATCAATACGGATGGTGACTGCAGCCATGAAATTAAAAGACGCTTGCTCCTTGGAAGAATAGCTATGACGAACCTAGACAGTGTATTAAAAAGCAGAGACATCACTTTGCCTACAACGGTCTGTCTAGTCAAAGCTATGGTTTCTCCAGTAGTCATGTGTGGATGTGAGAGTTGGACTATAAAGAAAGCTGAGCACTGAAGAATTGATGCTTTTGAACTGTGGTGTTGGAGAAGACTCTTGAGAGTCCCTTGGCCTGCAAGGAAATCAAAGCAGTCAATCCTAATGGAAATCATTCCTGAACATTCATTGGAAGGACTGATGTTGAGGCTGAAGCTCCAATACTTTGGCCACCTGATGCGAAGAACTGACTCACTGGAAAAGACCCTGACGCTGGGAAAGATTGAGGGTAAGAAGAGAAAGGAGCGACAGAGGATGAGCTGGCTGGATGGCATCACCGATTAATGGACATGAGTTTGAGCAAATGCAGGGAGATAGTGAAGGACAGAGAGGCCTAGTGTGCTGCAGTTCATGGGGTTGTAAAGAGCTGGACACAACTTAGTGACTGAACAACAGCAATATGATATTAGCCAAATTAAGTTATGGTAGGTAAATACTACCAGATACTTCTTTTGAAAATTTCCCTCATGTACTGTATGTTTCATAGTATAAAACTTTAATTACATTTCAAAGATATCATACTGATAGAGAACTTCATTGAGTTTTATTAAAAAAATGTTGTTAGGAGTAGCCATGTTAAAAATTTCATATTTCTAGTAATAATTTGTGAATACAAATAATTGAACTGACAAAGTTGTTCTGAACAATAAGCATGATTTCATCTCAAAAATAAAAGATTAAATATGTCTCACAGAATGATTTAATTTAGTTAGAAAAAGACATTGAAAATTGAATTCACAGGACTTTCTCCTTCCCTTTTAACAGGTTAAATTCATGAAGATGATCTTCAATTTCTTTTCCCTAACACCAGATTGCATGAGAAAATTTGCAACCTAGCTTCCCAATGATTTACTATTTCTTTATTAATGATCATATATGCCCTTTAATTCAAGGTGCTTGGTAATGGTTTCAACAATGAAATGTAACACTTTAAGAATGGGGCAAATTAATATTTGATTAAATAAAAAAATTACACAGCTGTCATTTAGTAGGAATATAATTATATTCAGTTCTTTAAAGAATAAGGTCTCCGAAGTCCTGAGCTCATCTTAAAAGAATATTAAACATACCAAAATAGTAGATATTACTTGGGGCTACTACATAGCACAATTCCAGAGAGTGCTATTCACATAAAAATGTTTGGTTTATTTAATTTCACCATATTTGCACCTCCTCTTCAAATTTCCCTGATGTTCCTCTTCTTATACTCTAGCACTCTTCAATATCTTTACTAATTAATTATCATTTAAAGGAGAGAGGAGAAAACTAGGAAAATTGAAAAGCATGTGAAAATTGATAGTGAACAATGAATTCTGACTGCATCTACTAGACATATTTTCAAATGGAAAGCTCCAAGGTTTTCCTAACTGCTTTTCATGGCAATAGAGAGTCTCGGATCTTAACTTCACAGACGTGTTATAAATCAATGCTATTATCTCATTCACAAGGAAATAGAAGAGAAGCAGACATGGATCCCAGGACAGTAGCTGTACTTTGTTTTGCATCAGGCTAACTAACACTGGAAATGTGTCTGTGGCAACTAAACCATCTGTTCACTTGCTATTTTGCAGGGTTGTTTGTCTGCTTTAATGTACCTGTACATCCCATTTCACAAAATGCACTAGCATTGTTTCAGAGAACTGTCTAGGAAAAAAAATAGTAAGCCACTCAACTTCAATATTAGTTGTAGGAACAATAATAATACAGAAACTGCACATATTTTCATAAGTGAAAAAAGCCCAATAGTCAAGTATATAAATCCTAATTTTATTTAGAGTACAAATGTCTCTGAGTATCTTTTGTGAAAAGATTGCAAGTAAATCTCTAGACATATATCTTTAATTATATTGTATAGATTTCTCACAATTTTCAACTAGTAAAATACATGCTATCAGCTTTTTAAAAATGGGGTTAATACTATAATGGGAGGTTAATACTAAATAGTCTAGTATTAGAATAAATCTAGCCTTTTCTTGTTGCACTGATGTATTTTGTTGCACTGATGTATTTTTATTAAAATTACACACTCACTACATATGTGAGATATCTTTCTTTAAGTATATTTGGGACCTGAGAATATTTATGTAGTGAGTATAAATGATGACCTATTAGTACTTAACAGCATGTGGCTAAAAGCTTACAAGGCATCAAACAGTAGAATATTTTAGTTATAGTTAAGACAGTTCAAAGTTGAAAATTCAGGTTATTCTAAATCCATGTATTTGTTCACTTTACACTTCACATCTCTTGGATCATAGCTTGGATATAGTATTTAGAAAATCAGGTAACCAATTCCACTGGTGCTAGGAGATCTCAAACACTGATTAACAAAAACTAGAGCAGATGCATTTCTATCCTTTTTTTTTTTCAATTTAAATGTTTTTAAGGTGAAATTAGTAATTGCAAGACTCCCAAATTTTAAAGATTATATGTGACAAGAGAAAGTTACAAAGGATGTCAGTCAAGGGGTTATTAGTTTAATTTTGGACTTCACATCTCCTACACCCTGTTTTAATTAGGATCATTGCAATTGATGTTTTTTAGTGTCTGGAAACAAAGACCCATGAGAGCTCCATTAGCCTTCTTGGGATAACAAGCAAAGGTAATAACTTTTCCTATTAAGCAAACAAAGACCGTGGCCAACTCTCATTTGGCTTGTCAGTGAACCTTCCCGCCAGGATGGTTCTGCCTCTTCACTTGTGCAAGTTGCTGGCTCGCTAGCTAGTACACAGGATGTGCTGTCAATATTTCCTGGTGAGTTTTGAAACAATTGCCTAAATAAAACCCTCTTCACAATTCTATGAGCCTTTCTTCTGCGAAATGTTATCAGTCTTTGCTACTTATAGCAAAGAATGTGCTTTATCCTCAATGATGTTCCTTCAGTGTCTTTTTTATTTGTCTCCAATAAACCTCATTAGCACAATGGAACAGAAATTACTCTGCTTAGTATGGTCATCTATTTCAATAGCAAATGCTCTTGTCTACACAGATCTCATTTTTTGAGTGTGTGGAACAAAATTCAGTATTGCCCAATCTGCTACTATTCACTATTGACTGCAAGCTGCAATTCTCTGATGGACTTAAAATAATAATTTCCAACCAGCTAATTTCTGAAGCTATTTCTGTAGGTAATCTAATAGACTTGTTATTTGGATGCCATCAACACTTAAATATTCATATTTCTTGCATTTCGGGGGACAATGCATTCACAGGAGTGCTTGGCCCCTCTCTGAGCAGTAGATGGCAGCACTGTTCAACTGTCTTGTTTTTGGCTTTGGTTTGGTTTGGTTTAATTTGGGTTTTTTGCAAGTTAAAATCAATTTCTTTATCATCAGGAAAAAAAGAAGAGAGTTTCAAATGGTCATGGACCTACATATAGAACTCATATCAATTTCTAATGATTTGGCAGTACATGTTAAATTATTAACTAAGAAACAAAATCACAAAACTAGTTCATATTATCATGCTTTTTTATTTGTGATGTTTTATCTTTTTTTTTGTTTGAAGTAAAATATGAAAAAAGTGAAATATGTCTACCTGTGAATTTCTCTGAAATTAATGCTTCTATATATTTAGTTGTTGCCAGTTTCAAGATAGAGTTCTTCCTGAGTTACTAGAGAAGGCAATGGCAGCCCACTCCAGCACTCTTGCCTGGAAAATCCCATGGGAGGAGGAGCCTGGTGGGCTGCAGTCCATGGGGTCGCTAAGAGTCGGACACGACTGAGTGACTTCCCTTTCACTTTTCCCTTTCATGCATTGGAGAAGGAAATGGCAACCCACTCCCGCGTTCTTGCCTGGAGAATCCCAGGGACCGGGGAGCCTGGTGGGCTGCCGTCTATGGCATCGCACAGAGTCGGACACGACTGAAGTGACTTAGTAGTAGTAGTAATGAACTGGCTTTGATTGATTTTTAAAGAGTAGCTGAAAGTGTCAGCCAGCTCTTAGAAAAAAATTCGGTTTCTTGAAATACCAGATATTTAAATAAATGGTGATTTGCTTGTTTTACTCAGCATCACACACACACACACACACACACACACACACACCACCCCACACCACCCCACATACTTGTCAGTTGCTAAGTCATGTCTGACTCTTGCAATTCCTGGACTGTAGCCCCAGGCTCCTCTGTCCATGAAATTTTCCAGACAAGAATACTGGAGAGGATGTCAGTTCCTCTTTCAAGGGATCTTCCCAACCCAGGGATCAAACCTGTGTCTCTTGTGTCTCCCATATTGGCAGGCAGATCTTTATCTCTGAGCTACTTTATATACCTGTAATTCAAATGTACATTTGTGATAAGTTCATAAAGAGCATGCATTTGTGAAACTACCTATGATTACTGAGAAATTTGATGTAAGATTCTTTAATCTTTTTTTCATTTAAGTGAGTGATACTAATAGCTACCTCAAAGGTTTGATATGAGAACTGAATGAAGTATACTATATAAAACAGTCTGTCATCAGAATAACTTATCATTTTGTTAGTTTAGTCTTATCTTTTCAGTATGCAGTAATCTAGTCAAACAAAATAAGGATACCATATATGATTTTGTATTCCTAGCACTTAGCATGGTGTCATATACACTTTAGGCATTTAATGAATATACAAATGCAAAATTGAGTCTACAGTGTAAATAAAGCAGGTCAATTGGCTAAAATAAATCCAAAAATACATCCATTCATTCAATATTCAGTAAGGTCCTCATGACTGAACTCATATTCTAGCATATAAGGCAGATAAAATAAACACATGTATACAAGATTTATATAAGTGTTTGCCAGTGGTTTAGTATATATATAAAATATTCAAATAATCTCACAAAGGTGAAATTTACATATGATACTTTATTATTTATGAAGCTTTTGTAAACATACGTATTTTCTCATTTAATCTTTGTAACAACTATTGAATTAAAATATTTAATACTGAGGAACCTGAGACTTAGAGAATTTAAGAGGCTTAATAGAGCCAATGGTGTTGGACTCTTGAGAGTCCCTTGGACTGCAAGGAGATCCAACCAGTCCATTCTGAAGGAGATCAGCCCTGGGATTTCTTTGGAAGGAATGATGCTAAAGCTGAAATTCCAGTACTTTGGCCACCTTATGCGAAGAGTTGCCTCATTGGAAAAGACTCTGATGCTGGGAGGGATTGGGGCAGGAGGAGAAGGGGACGACAGAGGATGAGATGGCTGGACGGCATCACTGACTAGATGGACGTGTGTCTGAGTGAACTCCAGGAGTTGGTGGTGGACAGGGAGGCCTGGCGTGCTGCAATTCATGAGGTCGCAAAGAGTCAGACACGACTGAGCGACTGAACTGAACTGAAGTGAGTAGAGCCAAGCATTGTTCTAAACCATCATCTCTTTATATTACATCATGTGAAAAGAACCTATAGAAGCAATCCGTTTTGTACATTAAGCCTATATGATATACTTAGATTAAATGGTTTGAAATTGTCCATTTAAAGAGAAGTCTCTATTAGTTTTCCCTTTGATGTCATAGATATAATCGCATTTCACAGACCATTTATCTGTCTTGCTTCCTGTATTTGACTAAATAGTGTATATGTTAATCATTGTAGAGACAAGCATAGTTGTTATCATTCTCACTAAGACCATCACTGAGGAACAATACAATCACTCTGCTGCTGCTGCTAGGTCGCTTCAGTCGTGTCCGACTCTGTGCGACCCCATAGACGGCAGCCCACCAGGCTCCCCCGTCCCTGGGATTCTCCAGGCAAGAACACTGGAGTGGGTTGCCATTTCCTTCTCCAATGCATGAAAGTGAAAAGTGAAAGTGAAGTCGCTCAATCGTGTCTGACTCTTAGCGACCCCATGGACTGCAGCCTACCAGGCTCCTCCATCCATGGGATTTTCCAGGCAAGAGTACTGGAGTGGGTTGCCATTGTAACTGCCATTTAATCTAGAGAGGTAGGAATGCTTCTGCTGCTGCTAAGTCACTTCAGTCATGTCCCACTCTGTGCGACCTCATAGACCACAGCCCAGCAGGCTCGCTCCTCTGTCCCTGGGATTCTCCAGGCAAGAATACTGGAGTGGGTTGCCATTTCCTTCTCCAATGCATGCATGCATGCTAAGTTGCTTCAGTTGTGTCCCAATCTGTGCGACCCCATGGACTGCAGCCCACCAGGGTCCTCTGGGGGTAGAATACTGGGGTGGATTGCCATTTCCTTCTCCAGAGGTAGGAATATGTAACATATAACCTTCCAGGTTAGAGCTGAAACTTTAATAAGAGTTAATGGCAGGGGCCATCACTGTATCAATAACTACTCTTGAATTCTGCACAGAGAGATTAAGGTCCTGGAAGAAGAACATACAGATCCAACCCACAAGATTAATTTAAGGTTAAACTCACAAGGAATGTAATATAGCTTTTTCTTGCTCATATTTCTCATCTATAGATTTCAAGAATTAGATACAGTCAAAGATGATTGAATTTTTATGATTTGCGTTTTACTCCTAATCTTCTTTTGTCTTCCTTATTGAAGTATTGTTGATTTACAATATCATATTTGTTTCAGGTATATAGCATAGTTATTAAATACTTTTTTATATTATACTTCAATACAGATTATTACAAGATAATAGCTATAATTCTCTGTGCTATACAATGTATTATTGCTCATCTATTTTATACATAGCAGTTTATATTTGTTAATTCCAAACCCCTAATTTCTTCCTTCATCATTCCCTCTCTCCTTTGCTTACTGTGTTTGTTTTCCAAAGTCAGTTTCTGGTCTGCATAGACAATTCATTTGTATTATTTTTTAGATTGCATATATAAGTGATATCATATATATTTATCTTTTCACATCTGACATTTCACTAAGCATAATATTCTCTTGATCTACCATACTACTATAACTAGAATTTTTTATTTATATGGCTAATGTTCCATATATTTACATATATGGGTTGCTTCCACATCTTGGCTATTGCAAACAGTGCTGCTATGCACTTTGGAGTGCATTTTCCTAACATTCTTAAATCAAGATTATAGCAACTACTATAATAGCCTTTTATGCCATTGTTGTTGTTCTTCAGTTGCTAAGCCTTTCCAACCTCAAAGACTGCAGCACACCAGGCTCCCCTGTCCTCCTTATCTCCTTGAGTTCACTTAGATTCATGTCCATTGAGTCTGTGACTGCTAGAGATAAAATCACCAGGTAGAGGAGGAAATGATTCAGTGTGGGTCTTACATTAATTTACTAAACCTCACCTCACTCATGTGTACTTCAGATCCTTTTGCCTCCCTATCTTCTGGGTCTTTAGGATGTTCTTGATTCTGGCTCCCACTAAGTGACTAGCTCCATGTGGACTCCAGTCAATTTCATGTGAAACAACCAGAAAGGGGTTTTTATTTTCATCCTTACTCTATGTCAGTTCAGTCGCTCAGTCATGTCCAACTCTTTGTAACCCCATAGACTACAGCACTCCAGGCCTCCCTTTCCATCACTAACTCCCAGAGTTACTTAAATTCATGTCCATTGAGTTGGTGATGCCATCCAACCATTTCATCCTCTGTTGTCCCCTCCTCCTCCCACCTTCAATCTTTCCCAGCATCAGGGTCTTTTCAAATGAGTCAGTTCTTCTCATCAGGTGACCAAAGTATTGGAATTTCAGCTTCAACATCAGTCCTTCCGATGAATATTCAGAACTGATTTCCTTTAGGATGGACTGGTTGGATCTCCTTGCAGTCCAAAGGAACTCTCACTGTATACCTCTCCTCATCCTGGGGAGTCCCTGTTGACACTCAGGCTGTAGGTCTCACTCAGTTACCCAGCTAATACAACCAAAAGAACAAGGGAGTAGCCTACTGGATTATGAGACTTTGACCAATGAGAGACAGGATATTGTGAATAAACTTCTCTGCTTTTTCCCCTTCAGAAGGTCTTTCTAGAGATACAATCATTCAGATTACTCCAGAGATCAACAGAAGATTTCCCTGACTTTAGCTTTCCTGAGATTGTACACCCAAAAAAGGACATAAGCTTTGGCTTCAAAATTTGCTTTCAGAAAAACCCAGGCTAAAATACACAGTACTAACAAAATAGAAAATCCAAACCAAACACACTGAAATCCCTCAACCATCACCAGTACTTGAAGAATCTCCTGCAAACATTGAAATGAGCAAAGCGGTTTTCTACCACTCTAAGAAAGGCATAAAGAGTTGTTATTGATTCAACCAAATGTTCTGAAATATGAGGATCTTTTTCTCTCTTTTTCCCTTATGCAATAATAAAATAATTAAAAGAAAATCTTCAGAATTTGAGAATTTGATTTTATTTATAAGTGTATTTCATAAGAACAAGCTGTAATTTAGGGGGAAAAAACACCTAAATCATGTTTTACTCAAAAATTACTAAAATGGTCTGCCTTTTACTGAAGCTTCACATCACCTCAAATAATTATTAACATGTATATCCTAAATGAGCATGTATCAGTGTTCAAAGAATGTTGAAATAAAAAATATTTATTTCTTTAGTAATTTACAGCCCAAATTGTTTCAAGATTCAGTACTGAACTGAAGTTGTATCTAGTACAACTAAGTAGGAAAATAACACTGCCAACAAACTTCCTCCTTGCACTTTCTCTATTTGAGTAGCCTATGCTAATTTGACTCGATGGACATGAGTTTGGTTGAACTCCAGAAGTTGGTGATGGACAGGGAGGCCTGGCATGCTGCAATTCATGGGGTCGCAAAGAGTCGGACATGACTGAGCGACTGAACTAACTAACTATGCTAATTTTTTCTTGGAGAAGGAAGTGGCAACCCACTCCAGTGTTCTTGCCTGGAGAATTCCACAGACAGAGGAGCTTGGCAAATTACAGTCCATGAGGTCGCAAAGAGTCAGGCAAGACTGAGCAACTAACACATGCGCACGCGCGCGCGCGTCGCACACACACACACACACACACACACACACACGTTAATTTTATATCAAGAATGGTAATCCCACTACTCTCCTTCTAGGAAAATGGGAGAAATTAAAAGAAATAATTCAGGCACATTTACCTGTGGGGAAAAACAAACTTTATAATATTCAGCTTATCTCATGGTTATTACTATCTTAGAATGAACAGTGAGTTGAACCACTATGCATTAGCCAACTTTTAAATTTCCATTTATTACACTCCACATTATACCCTTTAATATACACACACATACACACTTTTGGCATATGGGTAGTAGTCAAAGTCAAGTAACAGGTTGAGAGAGACGAGCAAAAGAAATATAAATTTTAATTGCAGATCTAGTGGAAGTTGAAAAATAAAACAAAGAGCTCCAATTTTCCTAGAAGTTCCTTGTTTCTGAAATCTCCATAATACCTATGTTTTTCATATCTTCTCACCCAATTCCTATCAGATTTCTAGGAATGCTTAAAATTTCCAACACTGCTATTATAAAGAATTACTTTTCAAAGTTCTAAATTACTTTTTATTATTAGCAATCAAAATGAATAGTGTAGGCCTCACCATCTTCTTCCTGAGGCTATATTTCTTTTAAGTCAAATATTAATACTTTTTCTATTGCTGATAATGATCTTCTAATTTCTACTGAACTGTAATTACTTTGAAAGAACTAACAGATTTAGCTTTATAAAATTTTAAGTGTTCCACACAGTCCCTTGAGTAAAAGAGATCAATAAATATTTCCTGGATACGTGAATGCATTTGTGTTTAATCTTAACCTCTGCATTGCTAGAACATTAATTTCTTAGAATTGGTTAATATCATTATTAAATCAAATTTAATATCATTATTAATATCAAATTAATAATTAGTTCATTATTAATTCATATTATTGAACATCTCCATAATATAACCACTATAAAACAACTGGGTATAGACCATGCAAGTTTAAACATAATTGCTGTTTTAAAAACCAGGTAATACAGCTTCCAAATATACATATTTTGTCAATAGAATCTTTGTCTTGGCAAATATCTGATAAAGCAAGTTCTAGCCATTCACTTGTATTATGTGTTGCAAACAACTTCTTATATTTCAAGTTGCCATGTTGAAAAATACTGTGAGGGCCAGGCTTTCTATATAACTGATACAATTACACATTCAAGGGAGTAATTCTGTCTTTATTTTTACAATTTTCTTGCATTTTTTTCATTTCCATGTTACTTGAATTCTTACAAAATTTTAGTATAAAATAAAATGTTATACCTAGAACACATTTTAAACCCAATTTGGAGACTGTAAAACTTTCTTTAAAATAATCAAAGGACGTTGAATCTTAATTTATGTTATTGAAATCTCTACCGAAGTCCTTGATCAGGTGTATTGCTTATCTTTTCCTTAACTCCTACTCTACTCCATCTGAGAAAGTAAAAAAAGAAATAAAAAGGGCACAAGAAAGCTCTAATCCAATAATATGGTTTATATTAGAGAGCTAGTACTCATTTTGTCTCCTTGTACTAACAATTCTAGAGGTTGTAGGACATCCCTGCTTGAGATTAAGTCAACCAGTCTATATATTTTTAAGAGATTAAAATTTCATTATTGTAGTTTTAAAGATTACTTTAAGACAAAACAAATAAGTCACTTTTTTTTTTTTAAGTCAGAAACGTAAGGAAATGCTTCTTTTACTGGGTGTTTGTATCATCAATACTAATGAGGTGAATGCAGAGAGCAACGTCAGAGGAATTCATTAAGGTAATTTCTTTCTTTCTGTTTTCCTTTTCCATAGTGGTTCATCTTTTCAGTATCTGGCTGGTCGGGAATTTTTTGTTAACTACTTTGAATTGAGAATGAAGACACAGGTACTGATCAAATACATATGTGATTTAGGAAAATGTGTTAAGAATGGGAATGGCAAAAGGAGGGAAGAAAAAGTAACCATGGACATTAAATCCTCAAATAAAAGAAAGACATGCAGGACAAAATTGTGGGAAGATAGGCTCAACCATAAAGAAATCTACTAAGCAGAGGTTATTTAGAAGGATAATTTATTAAATGAAAGACTAATTAAATGGAGAATTTTGAAGATGAGAAGAAGGGGAATGGTAATGTGTTTTTAAGGTACTCTGAGACAACCATTAGACAAGAGAAATACAATAAACAATGAGGATATAAAGCAACTGAAGGTATGTTTTAATAAGGGAGTGGGGTTATCTATGACAATCAGTAGGAAAGCCCAGCAAATAGTAGGTCACAGAGAGCATGTTTCATGGAGTCCAGAAAATGGAAGAAGAAAAGGATTTTTCAAAGGAAATGATTGGTGAATCAAGATCCCAAAGAGATAGCATATTGTTTAATCTAACTTGTTCTAGCTTTTACTTTGTAATGGATTCTCAGCTTTCTTGAAAAAAAAAAAAACAAAAACAAAAACTGGCATTCTCAAAGTATGCAATTGCCTTAGTATCCTCTTCTAAAAGACAATATTTTGTAACAAGCTATTAATTTGAGGGAAAAGTATTTTATCAAATTTACATTCATTTTAGTCTATATGTATTTTTGATTTTTGACTCTAAATTACAATTTAATAACCAAATATGATTTTTGTTTCTCTTCAATCCAACCCCAAACTATATTTTTTAGATTCCTTTTTCTTTTTAAGAAGAAGAAGATAATGGATCTATAATCACACCAAAATTAAGTTTGACATAAAACAATTTGTTGCTCCTTGGGGATAAACTATCATAGAAGTATTTGAAGAATTGATGTTTTTGAACTGTGGTGCTGGAGGAGACTCTTGAGAGTCCCTTGGACAACAAAGAGATCAAACCAGTCAATCCTGAGGGAAATCAGTCCTGAATATTCACTGGCGGGTCTGTGACTGAAGCTGAAGCTCCATTACTTTGGCCACCTAATACAAAGAGCCAACTCATTGAAAGCCAACTCTTTCCCTGATACTGGGAAAGATGGAGGGCAGGAGAAGGGGGTGACAGAGAAAGAGATGATTGGATGGCATCATCAACTCAATGGAAATGAGTTTGACCAAACTCTGGGAGATAGAGAAGGACAGGGAAGCCTGGTGTGCAGCAGTTCATGGGGTCGCAAAGAGTTGGACATGACTTAGCAACTGAACAACAACAACAACATGGCTTGTTTTAGGAGTAGTTTACACATTCTAAAATTATCTTAGGATAAAGAGTTTCTGGGGTCAAGGGCTCAGATGGAATCTGCTCTTTAGTTACATGCTGTGATACCCTTGCTTGAAGATGATTCCAGATCTGAAAAAGGAACTAGAAAACCCAGGGCTTTTCTGTGTCTTTGATAATTCTCCTTCATCTTAAAAAGCAGAATATAGGTGTTTTTTTTGTTTGTTTGTTTGTTTTTTCTGAGCTAAGGATTCCTGGTTGATATTCCAGCAGAGGTTGTTCATATACAAATTACTAAGTTTCAAATGAAAAACAAAACAAAACAAAAAACAAAAACAAAAACAAAAAAAATTACTAAGTTATTCGTTTGATTAAGAATGCTAATTTAAAACTGCTGTGTGGATTCCACCCATGCACCTCAGAGACTTTGCAAGTATTTCTTCCCGGGGTCTTATGGAGAGCTTCTAAGATGGTAGATCAGCCTTAGTTTGCAGAAGCACAGTCTCTTCATAGCTTCATTAACCCAACTGGAAGTGGGCCTCATTTAGCATTACCCAGATGGTTAAATTGAGCTGATTATCTGAGCTCTTTGAAATCTGAATTGTGCTAATGGGTCAGGCAGTACTTCACAAAGTTTAGTGGACCTAGGATGCAGCTGGGAGCAATTGAAAATGCAGATTATATGACACCACTCCCAATGATTCTCACTCTCCAGATCTGGGTTAGAATCAGCATTTTAGCAAGTACCCTTCCACCTCCTCTGTCAGTCTTTTCTGGAAGTTGAATAGGTTACAGGGCCCTTTGATAAAAGGTGGTTTCCCTTTAATTCAAAGCAAAACTGAAAAGTCCTCCAGTGACACCCAGGACCCTATCTGATCTAGTCCTCAGTGCCTCTCTGACCTAATTCTCCATCATCCGCCATCACTCTCTTTGTTCCAGCCACACCGGGCCTCTTTGATGTTCCCCAACACATGGACTTTGCATTTGCTCTTCTTTCTGCTTATGGGCTCTTTCCCCAAATATCTGCATGTCTATCTTTTTTATTTTGTCTTATCACATGTCATTTTCTCAGTGAGAGCTATCCTGCCCACCCAGTTTAAAATTGTACCCCCTCCTCTATGCTCCTTCCACCTTTCTTTGCTCCTGAGCACTTACCTTATTAATTTTTGATTTCTCTAACAAAAGATAAGCTCCACAAAAGCAGGAAATTTTTGGTTTGTTTTGTTCACATCTATAACTCCAGCACCCAAACCAGTGCCAGGAACATATATAACAGGCACTCACCAAATATTTATTGAGCATATGAATTAATGATGAAACACTGCATGGAGTCATACAATACTGTGGCCTTACAAATAACTGGGGAACATCCACATAAGCTCTTTTGTCAGAAAAAGATCTTTACAGGTATAACTAGAGTTCTTAAATTTCTACGATCTCAACAGTAACTAATAAAAGCTCAAAAGACAGTATACAAATGACAATATGCATTTCGGAGGACCTGATATGTATGGTAGGCTGATATATTGCCAATTTGTGCTGGTAGCTAAACATATCGCAGTTAATGCAGAACAGCAGCACCGAAACCATCCTTAAAGTCAAAAAAGCTATATTTGAGTCAGCTCTGGCTTTCATATCTGTGTTGTTTTGGTCAAATCATTTAAGGATTCCATTTATTTAGTATATTATCTCCTATATTACCTCACTGGTGCATGTTCTCTTCGTCTGTAAAAAGACAACAAATAGCAAATGATCCTCCCACCCTACCGAATCATAAGAATTAACACGAGAAAAGCATTTTTATACAATAAAGTATTACATAAGTATAAAGGGGTTTATACTTGTCTTTCACATTTAACATCTTAACCTGATGTGACTGATTGTCACAGTAGGGGGCTCTTCATGAACTCACTGTAGCATGTAGTCTCACATTGGCTCAGCTTGGCCAGGAGACATGCTTTAGCCAATGGGATATGAGTGAGCATGGAGCATGCTGCAGACACAAGCATGCTAAGCTCTTGGACCCTGGAGCTTATACTCTTGAAAGCCAGATATCATGCTACAGAGAAGGTGCAGCTTAGACTCTCCAATCAGGAGAAACCATATAGGAGAAACTTATATGGACAATACACATTGGCAGGTGAGAGGCTCTCTTAGATATTCTGGGCCCAGCTGAGTTCCAGTTGAATGCATGAGGGACCTCAGACACACCACGTTAAGTGGAGGCACTTTCTAGCTGAGTCCAGCCAATCAAGAAAAATAATGACCTGCTGTTTTAAGCTACTAAGTTTGGGGATGAATTACAATATTGAAACCCTGAGGTTTTTGAAAATGACATCATGGCCCCCAAATTGATTTCCATAGCAGGAATTCTAACACTATATGAAGCAATTGGGGAAGAGGAATGAAAGTTCTTTGAAAAATCCTGAAAATCAAATCAGACATTCACCTCTTTCACTTCTGAAGACTAAATGACAGCTAGCTCATAAGCTATTATTTATTCCTATGAGAAAAGAGCCCTAAATGGAGTAATTTATGTAATTCACAATAAATTGGAATCCTTGTTGAACAAACAACAGTAGAGTACATAGAGACTTCCTATCTGATTTTTCTAAGACTTGCCAACTGAGAGTAGCCAACCAACTACAGAACAATTTTGAATTTTTCTTCTGTAACTTAGAGTGATTACCTCTTGGCAGGAGCCTATTGTTAATGATTAGCACTTCTCAAAGGGAGCAAATCCCCCAGCAACTTCCAGATTTACCAGTGGGGATCTGCACCTTGGTGAATGTCACATTGATGGAATGTCAACTGGGGTCTTAATTGGTTCTAAAGCTAAGTTCAGATAATCAAAGGTCAGACCCTTTTGCTTTGTGTTAGTAGGGGCCTATTTAGAAGCACTTTGTCTAGCAATTGGCAAAAGGGTGGAAGCAAGGTAGTGAAGTCTCAGTGAAAGTACAGGAAGTCACAGGGCATTTTTATTGTCATTCTGTGAGAAATGCTCTTGACTCAAAAGAGCTCTGACATTTTTAAAAGAGATATTGCTAACCCTTTACTTAAAATCTGTATCCTCTGAGCTGGCATTGTTGTTTAGCACAATAGCTTTCACTTTCTAAGTACTAAGGTTTTGAAGCCTTTCCATGTGAGGTACAAGGTGTCTTCCTACTACAAGGAAGTAACATGTTTTCATTTTCCAGTTTTTCTTTTTTAAACCAAGGAACATATTTGATGATGGAGTGAAATATGAATGAGTTTCCTTTTCCAAATTTGTGGTTAACACCCTTGTTATTGTCAAGGAATTCAAGACTCAGAGGAGTAAATTTCTGTTGAATCGAGGACAGCCTGCCAGAATAGTTTCTTTGGTACTGGCTTATATGTGACAGATCTGAGCTCCAGCAAAATTTCAAAACATAAGAAAACTGAGTGCACTGTTTCTAAAATGTTCCATGGTTCAGGAGGAAAAAAAGACACACCTGTCACTCTCCAGTGCTTTTAAATTTCTCATGGAAGCTCAGTGAATTCTGTAAGTAGAAGAAAGAAGTGAGGGGAAATACTAAGGTTTGAAGGTTTTTGAGGTAACTGAAGGGTAGCAGAATGAGACATCCCTAAATATGCCACTTAGGCATTAGGCTATTTTGAGCTGTAAAGCACTCAGAAAATAGCAAATGCAGCAAAACACTTTCTCTGAACTCCTCTTATCTGCCTGAAGATAACTCTCCCCAAATAAACCCATCGTTATCAGGCCCTTCCCCAGGAGCTTCATCAACTGGGGAAGAGTAACTGTTGTCACAGGAGAGGAGACTAGATATCAACACCACACACAGACTTTGTCACAAACCATCATGACTCCCATTTCCTCTCCCAGAGGGCCCACCCATCTTTCCTAAAAATTATTTCGTCTCCCCTACAAGGCCTATAGGGCTTTCCTGGTGGCTCAGTGGTAAAGAATCCATCTACAATGCAGGAGATGCAGGTTTGATCCCTAGGTCAGGAAGATCCCCTGGAAAAGGAAATGGCAAACCACTCCAGTATTCTTGCCTGGGAAATCCCATACATAGATAACGAGCCTGGTGGGCTACAGTCCATGGGATCACAGAGAGTCAGATGTGACTGAGCAAGTAACAACAACAAAGGAGGCCTATAGACCCTTCCCTTCCCCTATCAAGATCATGTTTAATCTTGAATGCTAAGCCTCACTGGGCAATTATTCATTTTTTTGCTGGGTATCTCCTATGTACACATGATGTATACATGTGGCTATACCTCTGTTATTTTTGTTGTTAATTTGTCTTTTATTACTGGGGTCTTAGCTAGGGACCCTCAGAAGGGAAAAGAAACTTATTTTTCTCCCCTAAAAACTCATTCCATACAAAGTCATTGAACAAAAGTAGACCAATTATCAGGAATCTATGAGGACCTCTAAATGATAATGCTCAAAAGTAAGTATGGTGTTGTACTGAAGTAAAATTTCCACAATATAAATGGCAATATGTCACTTTTCCCCTCTTTCTCATCATCTCTCACAGCATTTAAATAAATACAGATTTTTTCCTTTATTAAACGTGTAAAAGTGCAATATTATAAAGTACCTCAGGACTTCTTTCTTGAATTAAAAAATAGTGGCTTTTTTTTTTCATAATGGATGATATAGCATATACGGCTGGGTTCTACAAATATGCAACAGACTGGATTCCAACGTCCATGTTAGTAACCATCCTAAAAGTGCTTCCTTTAGAGTAACAGAACTCCCAAATATTTCCTATGTGCCTATGTAAAAAAATTGATTAGAAGGACCTAGTTTAATTTTATAGCAGCATACCTCTTTCAAAGCAAGTGAAAACAATTCTGAGAAGACTAAAATTTTCTGTAGCAGAATGAACACTGGATTGGGAATGGTTTTTTGTTCTCATTACATCTTGTCCCACCTGCCTCCGCCAGTTTCCTCATCTAAAAAGTGAAAGTGTTGATATGTATTCAATCTACCTCAGTAGGTTTGTTATGAGGCTTAAATTAGGTGATGTCTGCAAACACGATTTGCAGAAGCACTAAATAACATACAAATGCACAGGCTTCCTATTAGATGTGTTTTTAGTAAGAGTCAATCTAATTTGTTTTCTATATTAAGCCATGCCCACTTGTCTACATGCTCACAATTCTTCTGCCTGTCCACACAGTGAAACTTATCCTTGGGGGGACATGATGGAAACATCTTCCCTGGAAAATATAAACCAAAAAGAATATATTCTAGCCAGAATGAATTTCATATCTAATATAGAGTACCCGGAGGTTGTGAAAGGACCCTCATTATCACACTAAATATCCTTGTGGCTCATATGACTAAAAGCAGCAGAGGAAAGGTGAGGCCATACTGGGGGAGAGAAGCTGTAAGCCTACCCCTCTTTCACCTTCAAGATACTAAAAGATGCTCTCCAGATAAAAACAAGTACTTAACCCTCTGTCACCAGTCAGGAGGTATAATGATTCACCAAATACCTGTGAACACTGCACTGATCTGTCTCTTAGCTTGTATGGAAAAGCCATGAATTACTTCCTCTAGGGGAAACCTGAAGGAATGATGTAAGGCCACTTCTACACTCAAATTTTAAGCAGCTGGTGACAAAAACCCAGAAGAAGAGAATGGGGTAAAGCACAGTGTCAAGTGGTTGGGTCATAGCCAGGAAAAGATGTGGATTCATACGCAAGCAGACTTTCACATGCCTACAGCAATGTCATCTTGTCTTTGTGTAAACCATTTTTGGGATAATAAAGAGAAAAGAGAAAAAGACAAAAAGAAAGAGCCGATGTCCAGTCATGAAAAGCTGTACATGGGCGAGGATTGCTAACACACCTCTGTGAACCCACAACAAACCATAAGGCTTCTGTGGAGAGAGGGAAGGAGAAGGAACGAAAGCACAGCCAGGGAACAGGTTCTGCTCAGAGAAGATTAGATGAAATGCTTGCCTTCACGAGGGGGAGACAGCATGGTGAGGTGGCTGAGTCTGCGAGCCCACGTGGAGGTTTTCGGCTGTGGTGTGTGAGACAGACAAGAGCCTGTTCAAAGGATGGGGGCGGTCTGACAGAGAACAGCACTGTACATGTAGGAAACCTGGAAGTTACAGACACAGACGTGTTTGATTTCTAGAAAAAGTAGACTTCTTGTGACAGAAAGGGATGGGAGGCATGCTCCCAAACCTACACACATCATCTCCAATGAGATTATTGTTCTTTGGACTTTGCGTAAATATGAGTGACAAAGAACAGCAGCAGTGTTTGAGATTTAAGAAGAAACAAATATAAATAGGAAAAAATTAAAGTGGGATTCATATTTTACCTCCCCTCTCCAAATATCAAATAATAAGAATAGCATAGTGGTGTTTTTATTATTACCCTTGGAAAATACCTGCCTCTGGGTAATGTGACTCCTTGTGAGAATAACAACAAAACCACAACAAAAACCCAGCATACCCTTTTACAAAATATCTATGTATATATTCTTCCGTTAAGGAAAAAAAAACATGAAAGATGGTGAGTCCAGTGTTTCATGTACCGCACTGTCAACTCATCTGGCGGAGATGAGAAAGCTGACAGCCCTCTGGAGGGCTTGAGCTGAGGCTGTGTGCAGAAGTCTGGAACGGCAGAGACCTGATCCTGCATGTAATGAGACCAAACAGAGCTGGGAGGGAAATTCGGCTTGCAAGCCCCCTCAGACAAAGAATCAAGCCACCAGCTGCCTGCCTGTCATGCTTTTACCTTCCTCTTCAGTGGCCTTCCTTTTCTGCTACTGTCAGGGAGAACTGAAAAGGCTGCAGTGTTACAGTTAGGTCAGCAGCCACGCAGGTCACAGTGTAAATATATTCACTTATTTATCCATTTATTCAACATTTATCAAAAGCTTGCCATGTGCGCGGTGCTGTGCAAAGTGTTTGGGATGCAAGGATAAACAAGACACACTTTTCACTAGAGAACCTTCACAGCTGGGTGGGGGAAGTGGAGATGTATATGTACCAACCGCCACGTGTATGCGCATCAGGCAGGTACATTTCAAGCCAGCTAAAACCTCTTGTCACAAACATTTCACTGCAAACAACAAACTGTACAATTAAAAATATTTATCTTTACTAGTTTATCTTTTCTTTCTTGGACATGGTTAATTTTTTTTCATTTATTTTTTATTAAACTTTTTATCCTTGATGGCCCAGATGGGTAAAGAATCCACCTGCAATGCAGGAGACCTGGGTTTGATCTCTGGGTCAGGAAGAGCCCCTGGAGAAGGGAATGGCAACCCACTCTAGGATTCTTGCCTGGAGAATTCCATGCACAAAGGAGTCTGGTGGGCTACAAAGTCAGACACGACTGAGCAACTAACACTTTCAAAGCCAATTAACAATGTTGGATACATGTACATGTATGGCTAAGTCCCTTTACTGTCCACCTAATACTAGTTGCTTTATCTTTAAAGCTTGAGGAAGATCTCCAGGAAAATGTTTGGGTCTTATACATAAGATTGGTTAGGCATGAAAGTCTTTTTAAATTAAAAAGTTATAAAAATGGGTTTGATGAACTAGGTGTTAATTGGAGTCTCTGTCATATCTAAATCACATCTTGGTCATATACAAATCTTTCTCATCCAAATATAACTGGGGTACCCAGCTCTGCATTCTGGGAAGCAGTATAATTGCATACTTGCTTCTTTAAAAAAAAAAAAAAAAAACAGGAAAGGGTTGAGTAGAACAAAGACATTGCTCTGGCTGCTTCCCAGGGGGAAACAGTCAACCCTAAGTGTGTTTAAGTAGTCTTGGGAGGGAGGCTCAAGTGTTAAATCATATAATTTTATTAAGAGAGATACCTGAGGAGCTGGGGAATTCTAGCTATAATCATATACTTGAAAAGGCAAGGAACAAAGCACAAGTACTTTTCCTCCTTTTATTTAAAACATAAAACATTTATAATTAACAATTAATCCCTCCTCAAGGCACTTACTGATTTCTTTAAAAAAATATCACCATTGTGGTTTGCTGCAGCAATCAAAAAGTTCATATTCAAATGGAAAGAAGTACTTATTCCACTAACGTAAATGGAAGCAGAGATGGAATTTGAAAATTGAGTTCTTAATCAACATTGCCATTTGTATGAGACCTGCTAAATTCTTGAGGGGAAAAAGAAGACAGTGCCAGTGGCACCAGCTCTCTAGGCTCTTGATTACGCCCACACGGCCCCTCTTCAGCTCTGACTCCCTACACATCAGACCCTGAGATGAAAATTGGACAATATTATAGAATGGTTCTTCTTTTATAAAATCTGAAAGCAGATATCTCATCATGGGAAGAAAATGACTAGTCTCACAAGTTGGCTTGTGGTAGAAAAACAGTGAATTAGCAACAGGTTGCTTTTCTATTGATACTTTCATTTACTTCTTTAATTTTTTGATCCCTTAGTTTCCTAATCAGTAAAATGAGCATCACTATTTCTGACAGGGAAGCTTTGAAATGAATTTAAAATTTATGCATGATCTCTGTAACACTGCAGAACTAGATTTAAGCACCTAGAAAAGTGCTTCTCAAATGTTGATGTGTATGTGAATCACCAGTGAATATTGTTACAATGCAGAATCTGACTTAGTGGGAGTGAGATGAGACCCAATATTCTGTATTCCCAGGTCATGCCAATGTCATGCTGAGCTATGCATCCCCCTTGGAGTAACAAAGTTATAAAAAACACATTGCCCAATTGTCATTTCCAACAATGAGGTCAACAAAAATCTCTAGTGCCATATGTACTATGGCTATGTAAATGTGCTATTACTGCATCAGGAGGTAAAGTAAACTATATTTCTCCATCTCCTTTAATCAGAGGGCACCCTGTGACAAATAGACTTCAGTGAAAGTAATGCTGTGACATTTGTGGGTATAGCCCTTAACTGGCCCAGAAGCTTCAATTTACAGGCTTTGGAAACCAGGTGCCAGGAAGGGGTATGAATACCTTAAGTCAAAATATACTGTGAGAAACTCAACCAATGTTAGGAGACTTGAGAAGGTAAGACAGCCATGGAAGAAGAAGAAAGAGGGAGAGGGAGAGGGAGAGAAGAGGAGAAGGAGAGAGGGAAAAAGAGAAAGACTGAGAGAGAAATGGATCAAAGAGCATGGAGGCATCAGTTACGTAAGTGAAGGAACCACAGTGGATCTTTCAGCTCCAGTTGATGCCACATAGATCAGAAAACCTGACTGAACCTTTCATGAATTCCTAAGGCACAATTTTGAGCAAAATAAAATGGCTGTTTAAGAACCTAAATTGTGCAATAAATTGGATCTCTACCAGTATATCCATCAGTAATAGATAAATCAGAATTTTAAGAAAGGCAAATATTAAACAGGCTTATAAATGAGGGACAGAATTTTAAAACTATTTATATTCGATAAATATGCTAGCTAAACATTTACAAAAGAAAATTTGGAATGAACTATATTCTTTCCTGCTCCTAGAAAAAACAGATATTACATCAAGAAATACCTGGAGTGACAGGCAAATTTGGCCCTGGGGTACACAATGAAGCAGGGTAAAGGCTAATAGAGTTTTGCCAAGAGAACGCACTGGTCATAGCAAACACCCTCTTGCAACAACACGGAGGAGACTCTACACATGGACATCACCAGATGGTCAACACCGAAATCAGACTGGTTATATTCTTTGCAGCCAAAGATGGAGAAGCTCTACACAGTCAGCAAAAAAAGACCGGGAGCTGACTGTGGCTCAGATCATGAACTCCTTATTGACAAATTCAGACTTAATTGAAGAAAGTGGGGAAAACCACTAAACCATTCAGTTATGACTGAAATAAAATCCCTTATGATTATACAGTGGAAGTGAGAAATAGATTTAGGGGACTAGATCTGATAGAGAGTAAATGATGAACTATGGCCCGAGGTTCGTGACATTGTACAGGAGACAGGGATCAAATCATCCCCAAGAAAAAGAAATGTAAAAAAGCAAAACAGCTGTCTGAGGAGGCCTTTCAAATAGCTGTGAAAAGAGAAGCAAAAAGCAAAGGAGAAAAGGAAAGATATACCCATTTGAATACAGAGTTCCAAAGAATAGCAAGAAGAGATAAGAAAGCATTCCTCAGTGATCAATGCGAAGGAATAGAGGAAAACAATCGAATGGGAAAGACTAGAGATCTCTTCAAGAAATTAGAGATACCAAGGGAACATTTCATGCAAAGATGGGTTCAATAAAGGACAGAAATGGTATGGACCTGACAGAAGCAGAAGGTATTAAGAACAGGTGGCAAGAATACATGGTAGAACTGTACAAAAACGATCTTCACAACCCAGATAATCATGATGGTGTGATCACTCACCTAGAGCCAAACATCCTGGAATGTGAAGTCAAGTGGGCCTTAGGAAGCATCACTACGAACAAAGCTAGTTATTCATTTAACAAATACTGAATGAATTCCTACTATGCACCAGATACTAAATAAGCAGCCCACAGGTCTGTAGAAATGAAAGGAAGAGTTTCTGTTTTTATAAAGCTAAAAGAGTTGAGAAATTTTATAATAGATGATAGGATAGGATAGATAATAGATAGATAGGATCATGTATTATATTATTATGTCAAATATTCTGCCAAATGCTTTATATACACTATCTCCTTTTACCCTTAAAGCATCTTGTGAGGTATAACTATAATTAACTGCATTTTTCAGATGAGGTATAGAGGATTAGAGAATTTCAACCACTTGTCTGTGAGCTCGGTTAACAAGAGATGGGATTTGGATATGAAGCCAAATGTGGTTAATTCCAGAGAAAGCATAAAAGCATAGAAACCAGCTGAGAATGATACTTTATGAGAACCTTCCTAAATGAGAAGATACCTAAACTGGATCTTGAGGGGGAAGTCAGACAGGTGAAATTTGGAGTAGGAGAGGAATCAGATAAGAAGGGAAACAGGTAATACAGTTGAAAAATATAGAAGAATGGCACACTGATGAGTAAGTAGGCGAGGAGAGCTGAAGTAACAGAAGATAATTCTGGAGTGGAAGGCTTTGTGCTGTGCATTGCACCCTTTTAAGATGACAAAGAATATCTAATCAAACATGTTTTGAAACATTACTAGCCTTGATGAGAATATATGAAAGAAGTTTACTTCTAGAGATGCGAGACAAGTTTGGAGTGTTATAGGCAAAATACAATTTTATTTGAAAATAAGAAATGGTACAAGGAAGAAAACATTGGTTGTAAAGATATTTTGATGACAATAACAAGTGTCATGATACTCACAACAATAATAATAATAGGAACATTTATTATTTCCTACAGTATGATTTGGTAGGCTAAAAATTTCCCCCTGAGCAGATAAAAATATACATGTTCTAATCCATAAAACCTATGAATATTACCTTGTATAGATAAAAAAGGGTATTTACCCACATGATTATGTAAAAGATCTTGACATGGTTAGATTCTCCTGGATTATCTGAGTGGGTTCTAAATACAGTCACACATATCCTCATGTGTTGTTGCTGCTGTTGTTTAGTCGCTAAATCATGTCCCACTCTTTTGTGACCCTGTGGACTGCAGCCCATGAGGCTCCTCTGTCCATGGGATTTCTCAGGCAAGAAAACTGGAGTGGGTTGACATTTCCTTCTCCAGGGGATCTTCATGACCCAGGGACTGAACCCACATCTCCTGCATTGCAGGCAGATTCTTTACTGTTGAGTCACCTGGGAAGCCCGTATGGTTGTAAGAGGGAAACAGAAGGATGTTTTATACACACACACACACACGCACACACACACCCCCCTACAAGAAAAGATGATGCGAAGATGCAGGCAGAGAATTGAAGCAATTAAACCATAAGCCAAAAAAATGCTGGCAAGTGCCAGAAGATGCAAGGGAAACTAAGGATGGACCATTTAACGCATGGATGCAAAAAGAGTTGATGTGAAGGAGCCAGAGATGGTTAAATGACAAAGGAAACAGTACCAAGGAGTTCAAAGGAAACATTCAAGGAGAAGAAAATCATAGATGAATAGGGAAGACAGGAACAGGAAGCTGGGTCATGAATATGGAAAGGCAAAAGGGTGTGGTGAGCAGATTTGAGACAGCACAGATGACTGGAAAGAGTCACAGCTGAGATGCGTTACATTATATGCTTCTTGAGGTATTTTTCAAAGACCCTTTTATTATTACTGACAAAAACACATCTAATAAATAGCAAAATAAATTTTATGTCTTTCTAATATATTATTTAAAATAATTTGACCTGCTAATATAGCTCTGGGCTTCCCTGGTAGCTTGGATGGTAAAGCGTCTGCCTACAATGAGGGAGACCTGGGTTCGATCCTTGGAGAAGGAGAAATGAACTTTCAGAAATGAACCCACTCCAGTATTCTTGGCTGGAAAATCCCATGGACAGAGAAGCCTGGTGGGCTACAGTCCATGGGGTCGCAAAAAGTCGGACACGACTGAGCGACTTCTCTTCTTCTTAATATAACTCTTGTTTGTGATGTAGAGGAAAAAGGAAGTTCTAATTAGAGAAACAATTTGTACAACTAAAAGACACCTGTGTTCAAATTTCAGCTTGCCAGTCAGGATCATTAGAAATTTTGGAAAGGTATTTGTCTTCTCTGAAACTCACTCTCCTCATTTAAATGATGCAAATATCATATATATACATACACACACACACACACACACACACACACACAAATGTAAATAGCGAGAGAGACAGAGGCAGACAGAGAGAAAGCAAGAGACCGAGAGAGATACAGGGAGACAGAAAGATTTGCTGTTGGTTTCCTATAAATATTTAAAGTATATATTAGAGGAGAAAAAAGACAGACATAAATTGTAGTGTTTAGGGATGCTAACTTGTGCTGAAAAACTGTAAAGGAAGCAAAGTGATTATCATAAACATCAAATGACTGGTTACATATGAAGTGAGAAGGACACCTGTGCTTGAGATGGGGCAACTGAAAGGGGCTTCCAGAGTGTCTGACAAAATTTTATTTCTTGACCTGGGTGATGATAACAAGGGTATTTATCCTGTGAAAATGCATTGGGCTGTGCATATTTTTGGGTAGTTTTTTCTATATTTGTTTTAGATTTTATAATAAAAAGGAAAAGAGACTAGAGAAGAAGCTAACTCAAATCAGAGAATAATTGCCTTGGAAACCATAAATTCACTGAGGGTTTGAAGTATTAAAGTTCAAAAGCAACATTTACTGTATAACATTTCCCTTAGCCTCTGTGGAACAACTGACTTCTTATTTAACCGACCTATTGGAATAAAAGAATGTTATTGTAAC